>NC_056735.1:519021828-519051828 GCF_019279795.1 Protopterus annectens
TATGTCCAGGGAGTTGTATGCCCTGATGTCCCTTCACCCAGGTCCTTGGTGACTGCCTCAGACATGTTCACCAGGTTTAACAGCCATGATCTCCCTGTCAGAAATCCAAACTGTGTACAGCCAACTGTTTGTAGATTACTTGTTATTTGTTTGATAATCAGCTCCATGATGATTTGTCCCACAGGCATACAGTTATGGCTACTGATGCAAATAGATCTATAGTTCCAGTGGTCGTTAGATGAACCACTTCTGTGCAAGGGGATAACAGTTGCCATTGTCCAGTCAGCTGGGATGCAGCCAGTGGTTACAGTATGATTGCAAGGAGTTCCCAACAGTGTTAGTAATCCTTGTTGAATCCCATGTAGGATGCAGCCTGGGATGTTAGCATATCCAATAGATGCTGCGCATCCCCCATAGATAGGCCAGTTATGACCTGCTCTATAGATATAGAAGGTATGTGACAGGTTGTAGGAATTTCATGTGGCACATGTGGGGACAGGGAAGTGAAGTTGATGCAGAACCTGTGTGACAACAGGTTAGCTATGACTACAGACCCATTATATATGGTATCAAGTATGACTTCACAACAATCTGGGCCTTTCCACTGAGGTTACACATGTAACTGCACTGTGCATTATGGTTCTGTTTTGTGGGGGAGGCTACATCTGTCACATACTGTGTCTGCACAATGTCACAACAACACTATGTGCTTCTTTTAGCTGAGGAGATTGTGGCTCCATTTTGGGGGAGGACCCTCGCTACAACTGTCACACAGCAATATCCACCTTTTATCATACAGCCTGCTAATGGCAGTTGTTCACCATGCAGATTTGTTGTGCCATAAGGAGCTCATTTTCCTCCTGTCAGGTATAGCCAAGTCTACGCAGTTGTACTGCTGCTTATATAAAGCATGGGTGTAGAGCTCTGCATACTTCCCTGTCCCATCTGACGGAGGAGGTGCAGTCAAGCTATGTAAACCATCCAACAGGAGGTAATAAATTACTTTGTTGAAGTATATTTCTGTATTTTCTGCAGGGGGGGTGAGGTCTGATACTGTTTTAATGTCACTGATCTGTGGTCAGATCTCAGCAGGGAGGACCTCACAGTGGTGGGCTGCAGTGGTCACCCATATTGGTAAACACATGATTTACTGCATTGGCTCCCCTTATGGAGATGTCATGGCACTGGTCCAGGGCATTGCAGTGAAGGACATTGACTAAACTTTGGGCAAGTGAGCTTCAGCATGACTAAGCAACACAGTTGGTGGTTACTTAATTTCACCCCAAACCATGGTGTACTGATATATCTTGATAGACGCAAGTACATTCAAATAAGCAGAACGGGTGTCTGGATTCATGGAGCTGCTCCTGTAGCTGGCAATGGCTTAAGTGTCCTTCCAGCAGAGAATAGCACCTGCAGTGTCTCCAGGAAATCACAGTGTTTCATCAAATCTGGATGTGTATCTATCCTTGCGTATACACCACATGCATTACTTTGCACATTCACTTTGAGGTCTGAACATGTGGAAGGATGTGTAGTCTGATATGGCTGTAGTGCTGTCCACATCCTTGAACCAGGTGTCTTTGACTGCACAAATGTCTACATATTCCAAGGTGGGGACACCTTCAACAGAGTGGAGTTTAGTGTTGCTATTCCCAGCATGTAGCAGCACAACAGTCATGTTGTATGAAGATGGCATTTCTATTGGAAAGTTATCCCTTCAGACAGTGCCTATAAGATGCACTGTGGGGGTGTCAGCAGCCGTGGCCAGTACTTAATATCCCAGTATTGAGACATGAAGACCATCTCTGGCAAAGCTTTGAAGTCTGTTGAGCAAGTCATCTGAGGTGGACATGTAGTGGATCCCCTTACAATGACACCACATGCTAAGGCAATTCATGACATCCATTATTTTCTGTGTGTATTGAGCCATCATCCTAGGTGAGGGTCAATGTAACAGAAAGTTATGGGCATACCTGCAATAAACACAGAGTGTTTAAGCTTAGTCATGTGTCTGCATACAGTCCTGTGATGTATGTCTCTAGTCATACACACCTGCAGGAGCTATGATGTCATAATTATGTTAGCTGATATTCCTTGAGTTGCAGCAATGTGTGTTACAGCATATTGTGTCAACCCACAGACAGCTAACTGTGACCTTTCCCATATGTAGCCTGGTGCCACAGACATCAATGTGTCTCATGATGTAACCACTTATGAATAATAGGTTTGATTTTGTGTTTTGCCTCAAGTGTTTGTCCGGTGAGATGGTGGTGCATGAACTATTATGTGTATTGTGCTCTCCACAGGTATAACTTTCTGAGGTGTCTGTCACTTAGGAATGTGTCTGGTAAGGAGCTGCACACATACAGGTGTGTGTGATGTAGGTGTGGCTGGAGCAGGAGGTTAGATGTGCATGTTGGCAAAATGCTCATTGCCATGTGTACAGACTGCTATGTGAGACACCTTGGACTCAATGTTTGAAATAGAATCACATCTGTCATATGTTTTGTTTGTGTGGCATAAGAGTAGAGGGGAGGGGACACTTTGCACATCTCATCAGCAGTCACTGATAGTGTCATTAGCAATACAGTCATGCTTGTGTGTATGTCACAGCATGCCATCATTAGGCAGTGTCATGACAGATGGTGAGATGTAACACGTCACCTTTATGTAGGTCCCTAAGGTAACACAGCACCTGACAGTGTGCCATGCAATGCTTTGCTAGCCATGTGGACCTTGGATTGACCATAATCCTTTTATTAGGCTTGGTTCCAATACCATACCTACAAATGTGACACTGTGAAAGTCCAGCAAAGTTAGGGTCATGCTGCCACACCCTTGGGGTTGACAGCCTAAAACACAGTGTTTGTAGGCAGCCCTTACAGTGAAGATGTGGATGTCCATGCATACACAGAGAATTTGTTCACCTTTGCTGACATTAAATCAGGCTTGCAAGCATATAATGCCTGTCAAGCAACCACACAGCGAACTGGCTGTTGTGTTACATGATGTGGGAACACAGGCATGTGTTCTGGTACATAATTGTACAGTATGACATACCTAGGACATGTGGCAGGTGGACACACTTTGGCCAAAGGTGGCCAGTCATCTGCAGTAGTTAGCCCTTAGAGCCATGTCATGCAGATATTCACCATTAATCTGTTGAAGGGTGGGATGCATGAGTGGCTGTGAATTTGTCACCTAACATGGAACACTGCCACTATGCTGCCTGTTTCAGCAAGCTTGGGCATCTATGTCACTTGACATTGCAGATTATATTGTGATGCTGCAAGTGTGCTCCTATTCAGTTCCCTAGTGACATACCAGCAACCTTGGTACAGAATGCATAATACATGTAAAAGTTAATGGATTGTTCAAGTAGCTAATCAAGGGATATACCTGGAGAAGGGTATGTGAAGCCTACAGAGCTTTTCTTGCTGTGGAGCAACTATGTGGATAAACAAACAATCTGTGTCCTGAGCTTTGTAGTAACATTTTGCATGTGATGACAGAAAAAGTATTGGAGCATGGTATCTCATGAGAGATTGGTTGTGGTGAGACTAGCATTAGTGGTAGCCAGACACTAGCAATTCAAGGGACTCCCCTGCTTTCCACAATCTTCACAGGGTAAATGTGTATTTTCAGTACACACTGCTACCTGTGTAAAACCTCCTGCCTTACCTTCACAGGCTATAAATATTACCCTTCTCTCCATTGTTTATTTGTGCTCTGTACAGACACCTTGGGTGACTCTTTTCTTGGAACATGATGGAAGCAACTGCAACTTAGTTGCAGAGGGGGCAGCTAGCATGCAGTGCCAAGCAGTGTCCTCTGATCTCTCAGATGTCTGGTATGTAAAGCCATGAAAGGTGTTAGCATGGATACAATCAGTTACAATGCCATATACATAGTGACAATGGACCATACATAGTTTGTTTTGCCCAAAGGCAGATCATGGCTTCCTACCCTAACTGGTGGATGTCACTGAGTGTTAAACTATTCAATGGAAGAGGGGAATATGACTCAATCCACCTACAATGGCCTGACAAGGTATTTGACAATATTAAGCCAGCAGGCCTTGCTTAAAACTGTGTAGGTTATTTACAGAGTGGTATGTCAGTTGGTGGATAGTCAAGTGTCTGATAGTCATAATCTGGGAAGATAGCACTGAATAGTCCTATGCTACAATGACACCAGTCACTAGTGGACTTCCATCAGACATCACTAATGGAGTACCCCTTCTAGCCATTCCCTTCTTTGCAGTCATGGCCACTGTCAGTGACCTCTGATTGACAACATTAGCAGGTGATTGCATATTAGGAGCTGTCACTGAATCCCACACAGTACCAACAGCTATCCAAGATGGCCTTAGACACACATTTAGTTGTTATCAGAGCCAGTGACAAATAATAAATGCTAAAGGTTGCACGATACTCTCCCATTGGAAGTCATCCACCCCTGGAAAATATAGTAGTGTCCACACACCACACACATTTGAGCCCTTATTCATGGACTTATGGACACAGAGAGTAATGCAGCCTTTGACTTTCACTGATCAGTAAGTTATGGGGATCCATTCAATTTTGTACAGCCTATACAGAAAGTTATCACATGTAGATACCAGACTGTCATTGCTATACTGTATTTGGCACTCATCACACCTATCATTGAGTGCAATGGCACCTTTGCTATGTCACTGCACAGGCATATCTTACAACTGTAGCAGCCACACGGGTTGCATGGTAAACCAATACATATTGTAGATAACATATCCTATGCAGACTATGTCAAGACCATGCATGTGTAGTCTGTCTCCTATTTCCTTTGAGGGGATGTGTATGGCTGCCATACAGGTTGGTGTCAGATCCCACTGTGTACCTCTTTCTTATCCAAGACAGGACTTACACATGTATTACCTGCTCAACACACCTACACCATCTCTGTGGCATAAATACTACATGCTGGAGAGACAGGTATGTAATTCAGACACTACACTGGATTACACAATTACATATTCATTTATATTGTCACCTTGTGCATCAGACACATAGCTTCATTTCCCTGCATCAATGATGAGGATGACAGCGATGTGGCACAGGTATCATCACTTGCACAGGGTGTTGTGTGGGGATTCAGGAGGCCTAGGCTGACCCAATAGGTTGAAAGCATGTGTGTGAGTCAGGAAGGGAAGCAGGCAAGATGGACCATGGAAATGTGCCATGTCTGTCTGTAGGTGACCTCATTTTGACAGTGGTGTGGGTGTGTGTGCGTGAACACAGCCAAGCTCAGTGCTAGCCCTACATGTGCGTATGTTGGACAGCTTTGAACCGCATATGGTAGAGGTGACAGTTCACCATCTCTACCCTGGAAACTAGCTCTGCCAGGAGTTGCACTGGCAACTCCATGCCCAAGGTAAGAAGCGGTGTTAGTACTTGACAGTGACTGCTGTCTGCTGGGACTGTGTCCTAAACAGGAACACCCAGGACCATGAGCCCATAGTCTGCCATGTCTTGGTGTGGACAGCACATCCCCTCTGGACTGCTGGATGTACTGCCACTATGGGATCATGATTATGCACGGCCACGTGGACTCTCAGCAGATGGAGTTACTGACTTCCGTCCACAAGTCCAATATTCAACTCCAACCAGATGTTCCATCACCGACAATGTGTATTCCAAGACAGATGTTCTGCAATCTGTCTCAGATCAACATCTTTCCACTGCATCAGTGAACCAATCCAGGGTATCAACAATGCAGTGGAGGCCGTCACAGATGTCAAACTGTGCTGCATCCATAACCCAGAGCATTTGTCTGAAGTTCTTTCCAGAACATGCCTGTACCTCCATGATGGCTCAAAACATACTCCAAATGACCCATGATAAGACACCTGTAACAGTTAGTGGAAGGAAAGCAGGCCTCGTACAAGCAGCTGTATCAATCCACCTGTGTGGAACTGATGCTCACTGGAGCCATAGTTGCCACACTTTGCTGTTCAATGTTCCCACCCTCTGACTGCCCAATATTTGTGACCACCGGGGACTCGGTATGTGTAGGCATACTGACTCTGTGCAGTGATAATGAGGGCAGAAGAGGGATGCAAACCTTTGGGACAGATTCATCCCCCGAAACCCCCCTTGTGCCTCACTTTGGCCACCATCATCATCATCAGAGGCTGAAGAGGCACTGATCAGGATGTGTAGGGGACAGAGGCCACGCCCACAGTCACCTGTGATAAAAAATGGAAAAGCAGTACATTAATACTTGCACTATTATGCTCTGCAGCACTATGATGCAATATTTGTAAAGCTGTATACACTGTTGCCACTATTACAGACTTATCTAACTCCCAACTTCAGGTAGTAGGACATGAGGACATTATGTGTTCCACAAAGATCTGTAGTTACTTGTAAATGAAAGCTCTTTACACAGCAATCTCATCAGCAAAAATGAGGTACACTGTTGACATTTGTGAAGACTCTACATAGTTGACACACATAGCAATCTGTAATGTCCTGAGAATACTATCAAATCTATCAGTGTGGTCACACCTACAAGGCACAGTTTTGACTCTAATATGGGTACAGTCAGAAAATATCTGTGCAGCTGGAAGTCATGCCAACAGTACAGCAATCCAGCCAGCAGGCACGGGATGACACTTTAGAGAATAAATTTCAGTAAACCTACATTTGTAACAAAACAGTGTTGTGCTTACCAGGAGCAGGAACACCGTCTTGCTCAATTCCTGACTGACCTGTGAAAAGTTGAAGGAGAGGTAATGTAAATGACACTACATGTTGCATTATAACAGGGTAATGCATCCATATATCTCACATTTACAGTAGCTACTTTGTTAATTATTATGTTTGTCAAAATCTGAGTATGAGATTCAAACTGCAGTTAAACCACTCCACAAACAAACACCTGACACTTACATAAAAGTAAATACACCCTGACACACTGAATGCTACAGTATTCCAATGCTGTTCAAACTCAGCCTAACTGGACACTCCTCTAGCATGGAAACTGTGGCACCCACATCCACAATATACGGTGTGATGGATGCCTGGAAGCTATTGTGTGTTCTTTGGTTCCCCAGGAATTCCTCAGTGGCTAAGAATGTTTTTTCTGCTGCAGGCCCTCCACCAGTGACACCACAATCTCTGGCCACATCTGCTGCTCTTCTGAGTGCAGCATTTATCATATCTGTCGCACGGTATTGAACCTGCTCGTATGTCCTGCTCTGGTGACCTATGGCATTATCATCACGAATGTCAGCCCACAGTGCTGCCCACTGTTCCCTGTTTTGCCTCCCCCTGGACAGTAGGAGTTCATGGTGTTGATGGAGACCTTCCAGGTTATATCATTCTCAGCATCCATAAAAGGGGCACGGCATCTTCCATACATGTTTCCTGAAAGACAAGAAAATAAGAACAAATGTCAGGATCACATATGTGGAAGTACTACTATGTAGAGATACAGCAAAAACAGAATGCCTGGCAGTTTCCACTGCTTGATCACACGTCCTATTCCACAGTGTGCAAACATACTAAGCATGTGGATACAACTAAGATACTAGCAATAGTCAGCTATTCCTGTTTGTACCATGGCAGATACTGCTGTATGATCACACACCCAACACAGCAGTCCATTGTGGTGTGTCTCCTAGGGCCAACCCCCCTGATAATATGCCAAAACAACAGTGCCAGACAAATAGCAGTGCAGTATTACAATCACTATAAAGGGAAATTCCCACAAGACCAGTGTGAAACATTGACTAAAAACATTCCATCCTTGATGTATTGTATATTCTCTATAGTAGTAACAAATCTGGAGATCAAAGTAGCCAACTCCAAATCCAGCTCCAGACAAGTGACAAGTGGAGTACCTCAGGGCTCAGTCCTGGGACAACTCTTGTTTGGCATCTACTTCTCTGAAGTACAGGCCAACAGTAAGGGACTATGGCTTACAAAGTTTGCAGATGACTGCAAATTGGGAGCCATTATTGAATCCCCAAATTATGTGGATATTCTACAAAAGGGCCTTACAGAAACAGATGCCTGGTGCCAAAGCCATGGGCTCAAGCTTAATGCCAAGAAATGTATAGTTATCCCCTTTGAAAAAAAACATGTACCCATGAAGTACCACATAGGTGGCAGGACACTAAACATTGAAAGTGTGATGAGAGACTTAGGGACACAAGTGGACAGTGGTCTCACTTTCGATAACCACATCACCACAACAGTCAGGAAATCCTTCTATGTGGCACACTTCATCACTAAGGGATTTTCATCCAGAAAAAAGGAGGTCATTGTCCCACTGTACTCATCCCTCATTAGACCCATTATAGAGTATAATGCCCCATTTGGTAAGTACCTCACAAGACATCTGCAGCAGCTGGAAAGGCCACAGAAATACCTCACTAAAAGAATCACAGGCCTAAAGCAGATGCCATATGCTGACCATCTAAAAAAACTCCAACTATATTCTGTGGCATATCGTCTACTCAGAGGAGATCTCTGCTTAACATACAAGGCCATGTCAAACCCTGAGCTGCTGGACATGCTCCACTTAAAGAAATCCCAGTCCCTCAGAGCCACATGCTTCAGGGATCTAAACCTTATCATCACAATGAACACAACATGCTGGATGGATAGGTTCCTGACCCAGAGACTCCCCATACTCTGGAATAGACTGCCCATAAATGTCAAGCAGAGCACCTCATTGGCCCTCTTCAAATGGAACCTTGATGATTGGATGGGAGATAGGAAATTCACCCCGGGGATCATGTCAGTCACCCTGCTAGACAGGGGCCCAGAGAAGTAAATATTGTGGGAAAAAATTTCCAGGGAATTGTTATGGCTAGGCTTGCATAGGCCTTAGGCCCGATAGCCTAGTACCAACCTATGAACCTATGAACCTATGAACTTGGCATCATTACATTTCTCAGAAAGGCTTAATGCTGTAATCCCCATTTCCCCTAAGTATATTCACACATATGCATCATGTTGTAAACAGAAATATTGCATACTTAATGGAGTAAAATACTCCTCTGTTGATATGTACAGATATATAGAGCATTGGCAACACATTTACTGTGTGAAGAAAGTCTCACACAGACTGGTTACCATAGCCAGCTGTTTGTCTTTTTAACATGGTTCTCATTACCAGGTGATTGTCTCTTAACCAATCTGTGTTTCTGAAATGCTAATTGTAGCCAACACAGCTGATCTGCAGTATAATCAGCCAATGACATGCAACCACTGAACAAGATATAAGGTCTTCATGTAGATTTGCTGTGCTGGACATTACTGGAGTCAATAGATTACATGATCACACAGAGTATGTCTGTAGCAGCTACTTTTACATATAGATGTGTGCGCTACAGGCTGCAGCTGATGCTGCAGGCAATAGGCATAGGCAGAGAGTGTGGACACTTTTGAGGACAGCAAGCTGTAACTGTAATTGTGGGAGCTGTGGCAGCCTTGTTGTAGAGGCAGAGCCAGATTGAGGGTATCTATTCCACTGCAAATTAAGGCATGTGTATATGGTAAGTATGTTAGGCAATGCTATCACTAAAAGAGTACTAGGCAACATGCTTGTTGTGTCCTTGAGCAACATAGGGGGTATCTAAAACTATTCTATCTCTCATGAGACAAAGAGACAAAGTGTGGGCACGCTACCATAAACACAAGACAACCCCACTCCTCAACGAATACAAAATGCTCTGCAATAAAGCTAAAAAACTTATCTATTCTGATCGACAAAACTATTTCTCCACACTCCAAAACCAAAACAAAAACAACCCTCAAAAATTCTGGAAAGGAATCTCCACTCTCCTCCACCCTAGCAAACCAGATACTCCTACCCCTGATCCAAATGCTCCAGAACTAGATTTAGCCACCCAATTTAACTCCTTCTTTATTGACTCTGTTTCAAAACTAACCTCCTCATTCTCTACCTCCTCCCAATCCATTAATTCCGCTACCTCCTCTTCCACACATATTCTATCCTCACCCATACAACCCCAAAATTCAACACCACCCGACTGCACTATCCTCACTTTAAATCCCATTCCTACAACTACTATTAAGAAACTCCTCCAGATATTAAAACCATGTACCAATGCTCCTGATAATATCCCTTCTTACTTTCTTAACATTGCTGCCGAAAGTCTGGCCTACCCCATTAGCATCCTAATCAACCGCTCCCTACCAGAAGGCACGGTTCCCCAAATTTGGAAACAAGCCTTCATTATACCATTACACAAAGGAGGTAACAATAATAACACTACCAATTTTAGACCCATAGCCATCCTGTCCCCCATTTCAAAAATCCTTGAGAAATGTGTGCAAATCCAACTCCTTCCTCATCTCCTAGACAACAACCTTATTACCCCCATGCAGCATGGCTTCAGACCTAATCATAGCACCATGACTGCCCTTCTCTCTTTCCTTGAAATAGTAAATAAAGCCCAAGACTCTGGACAAATTGTTTCCACCTTACTCCTTGATCTTTCCAAAGCCTTTGATACTATCTCTCACAGCCTGCTCTTAACTAAACTCTCCAAACTCTACCTATCCTCCTCCTCTCTGAACTGGTTCTCTAGTTATCTATCAAACAGAAATCAAGCTGTAAAATGGAAAAAAGCAACTTCCTCCTTCCTAAGCACCCCTACCGGAGTCCCACAAGGCTCCATATTGGGCCCTCTTCTATTCAACATGTTTATTAATGACTTCCACAAATCTATCCCTTTCTCTAGCATTATCCAATATGCAGATGACTCCACTATCATCTGCTCCGCCTCTTCTATCTCCACCCTACAAAAACTTACTCAAGACGCCTTCTCTTCCACTGAGCAATGGATGCTTTGCAATCATCTAGCTCTCAATGCCACAAAGACCAAATTAATGTTATTTACTCCCTCCAAACTCCCTCCCCCCAACATAAACTCACTCTTAGTTACCAGTCATAATAACTCTCCTCTTGAAATAGTGTCAGAGACCAAACTTCTTGGGGTCCACATTGACAACCAACTAAAATGTAGTTCCCACCTACAAAAGAACATCAAAAAAACACATCAAAAACTTGGCATGCTATATAGACAAAATGCCTACCTCACACCTACCACTAAAATCACTCTAGCTTCTTCCTTCCTCATTCCCTCCCTCCTCTATGGTGCCCCACTTCTTACTAATCTTCAGTGCTCCTTAATAAAACAGCTCACCTCTTGCCATAACAAAATAGCTAGATTCGCTACCACCCATAAGTCTTCCACTCACCACTGTCTCTCCCTCCATAAACTAAAATGGTTAGAACTTCCCAACTATCTTGCTTATTCTCAACTAACTCTAGCCCACAAGCTTATTCTAAACCCCTCCAACTGTCCCTCCCTCTCCTCTGCCTTTAAAATGCACCATCCAAATAGAGTTCTAAGGTCTAATAATCAAAATCTTCTAGAGGTCCACAAACCGAATCATCCCCCAGGCAAAAACCTCCTTTCCTTCAGCCTTGCATGCCTCTGGAATTCCCTACCATCAAACATCCGCACTACCTCTAACCACTCTACCTTCAAGAAATCACTTTTCTTACACCTAGAATCTCAATGGGAATGCTCTTGTACCCACCCCACATAACCAACTCTACCTTTCCCTGTACTAACATTCTACTCTATTCATCTACTATGTTCGTTCATTAAAATGCTTTTATGTTTTGCTTTTATTCCTTCGTTAGCCTGTACCAAGATTGTCACTGACAAATGTTAAGTACATTTATGTTTTGCTTATGTTTTGCTTATGTTCTTTTATAGTATGTACCTATATATTTACAGTCAATGTTATTGTAAATTGATTTTCTTTTTTGGAGCTTTTCTCCCCAGGACTCCATTGAAAACGGGTTCTTAAATGGCCCAATGGACTATCCTGGTAAACCAACTGCAATAAATAAATAAATAATAAATAAATAAATAAATATACCATTATGTCAACCATTTGGCAACTGCCTGGCCATGTGTTCCGTTATGATAGTTATTTGAAATGTGCATGGTTGCACTCCTCGTTAGTAGCAGGATCTCCATGTGTGTATGTTATTGTGCAGCTAATCTGTGATATCATTATGAAATGATTATGTGCTGCACTCTGACATTAGTCAGCCTCATTTGCATTACCTAACTTAAACTCCTCTGTGAATGCATATGAATGCATGACTTGAGACTTTATGTACTTTATAGTGTTGAAATAGAGATATGTCAAGTGTGTTCCTACCTACAGGTCATTGACTTTGATCACTAAGAAGCAGACATTCCATTTGAAATGCATTGTGTGGGTAAAGAGTGCATGACTTAGTCATTCATTGATGGCTTCACAGTAACGCAATTTGAATACTACACACCACCGTATTTCAACCCAGGACCATGCATGGCAAAACTTACTGTTTGCAAAGCATTTAACAGACTGGGCTACTGAGTCACTGTTACATCATGTGTATTTGTGAAGATATAAGTGCACACATACAGACTGTGACATACCTCCATTACATCCATTATTATGTGCCTGGCTTTATAGGGATGTATTTCTCCACCAGAGTCCCATCTGAACATGTATTTTGCCATTAATGTTTTAGCAGGTGTACTTCTACATGTTGCTGATAAAAGTCCACATTTACCTGCTATTGGAGACCTCACTTACATCCATTATTCTGTGTCTGGTTTTCTAGTGGTGTAGTCCTGTACCAGACTCCAAGTTACACTCTCAGTTTTTCCGTTACTCTTTCAGCAAGTTTGTGCGATGTGTTGTGATGCGCAGCTCTGCTTAAACATGATTAATGATGGTAACTTGCAAATACTATGTTTTACATAAACCACTTATTTTAATTAACAGCTGTGTGGCATGGTAGGTTAATGCAGCAGTCTACAGTTGTGATGGTCTTGGGTTTGAAATAGGGGACAAGTGTTTATTTTGTAGGAGTTTATTATCATTTAAAAAATTTAGCAATATAGCACCATGTAGCTGAGCTTAGCAATGCGGCGCAATGTGCCAAGTCATGCCACATCATGCAAAACATCTTGAAAGAAAAAAGAAAAATAAGAAGATAGGACAGTGGTGAAATGGGGTGCAAGCAGGAGGAAAATATAGTGAAAGGCCGGTAGGGATGATCAGGAAGGGAGTAGGTAAGAACCCTAGGTATCCATTTCTTTATCAGCAACAACTGTGCATTGTGACAGAATATTTTTGATGAATTTGGACTGTCAACTCTAGAGAGAGGGGTGGTGACAACAGAGCTGCATTGTCAAGCCGATTGGACCAAATTACATGTGTTCCATGGGCAAGTGTGTGAAATGCAGAGCTATGTATGAGATGATTCTTTTTTACGACAGGTGCACATTTTTTTAAGGTTAGAGTGGAATATTGGAGAAGTGACATAGGCATGTGTAGTGGAGGTAGGTTGAGAAGGTGAAGAATATTTTGCAGACAGAAAAGACAGCAGACAGGGGTGATGCGTGACACAAAGGGGGGGTGAACATATTAGATGGGTAGGGTGTTGTGGAATCCCAGTCTTAGGTGCCTCCACAAGGTAGAAGCATGACAAGTCCACACCCATGGGACTATCAGCACTGCTCCTGCACTGCCCCTGGGGTGGCAGTGGTGGAAGATGGGGTCTGGGGTGAGGCGGCCCCACCAGGGTGATGAGCATGCCCTCCATCCTGTGCAGGCAATTTCCAAAGCCTCAGAACACTATCATGTGCACTAATCCTGGTAGTTCATCATGGGTGACAACACCACCTCCTCCACCACTCCCAGCGGAGGTCCCAGCCCCGGCCTGTGGGATGGAACTACCCAATGCCACAGGTAGTGCAGGGACAGCAGAGGCAGCACCACCAGGCTGCGGGCCAGACATGCTTGGCTCCGGTGCCATGGCTGGAGGAGCCAACGTGAGTGGATCACCTGGAACTGGCCTACCTTGTCAAGCTGTAGTAAATTAGATAAAACGATAAGTTAAGGTTAGTAATAACCAAACCAATGTTAGTATTAACATAATGGAACATAATATTGATTAATCCAAATACATATTAATGTATATTGTATGGAACACAACAATAAATAACATAACAGTAAGTATATAAACAGCAAACCAGTATGAAATAACCCATAAGGCCAACATAACAGTAATACTAAATCATAATAATAAATAACATTAATAAATTAAAGAAGACAAGGGGTGGGGAGAGAGCGAAAGAAACACATACCATTAGTGAATTCACAGATGATATTAATACACAGACTACTAATACATACTTCTACAAGTGTGCAGTGTCAGTTGTGAATACAGTGACTCAAATTCTTCTGTAGATGATGTAGCACATACATACCTCTCAAGCTATTAACATGGGATGGTATGGGCCAAGGACTAACAAATGCAGGTACACAACTACAAGGAACTCTTTCACACAATGTGCATGTACATACCTACCAAGGATTTCTGTAAACAGATTTGCAAATACATTGCATTCTAGGTAATCAATTGTCTGCTAATCACAGACCAGACAGATTGGGCAGCTATCAATACATTACAAAAAATTGTGACAGTTAAGAGTTATGTTTGTGTACATTAAGTGGACTAGACAGCCGTCATGTCTTAGTTGGCAGGCATGGAACTAGAACCCAAAAGCTGTGACTCCAGAGGACATGTGCACATAATGTAACAATTGACTGCAGTGACATTAGAACACAAATGCAACTGATACAGCCCTACTGCACTTATATGAACCCATTACTTATCAAACCACAATCCTGCTTTACACTTTATTGTTATTGCTCCTTAGAATTTGTGAAGTATACACATGATCTCTGCCCAGAATGAGGGTTAACTTACCCATATACTTTGTTCCTGGAGTGGGAGTAAGAGAGAGCGTTATTTGACTGAAAGTTGCCAGAAAACATCCCTGAACCATACTTTTGGTTGTACAATACATTTATCAGGCAATTACTTTTGCATTCTTTCTTTATTTCAGTTTTACAGTTGACTGCACTAACATTAGAACACACATGCAGTGAATACAGCCCTACTGCGGTTATTTGCACACATTAGTTTAAGCAGCGGTGGTGCAGCGGTAGTGTTGTCGCCTCACAGCAAGAGGTTCTCCCGTTCGATTTTCAGCTGAAGCGCCTCCTGTGTGGACTCTGCATGTCATCCCTGTGGTCGAGTGACATTCGAAAGACATGCATGAATGGGTGTGCCTTCGTTGAAGGTTGGGCGTTGGGCTGGCACCTCGGCACCATAAAAATCGACTGCCAATCATTAGCGGACCGGAGTTCCACTGTGGCGACCCCTAACCCTGGGAAAAGCCGAAAGAAAAACAAAAAGTTATCAAACTGCAATCCTGCTATAATCCTTATTGCTTATTGTTATTGGTATTGTTTATTTCACTACAGTTATCAAAAAATATCAGTACTTACCAGACTCATGGTGCATCCTGCCCAGGTGCCTGACATGACGCTGGACATTGTGAGCCCGGAAGAGATACACACTATTATGCATACCGTTTTGCATGGATTCAGCTTGTATTTTAGTAAAGTAGTAAAAAACATACTTACATGTCTATGGGGCATGCCCAGCCCTTGCCTCTTGGACCCAGGTGTCCAAGGTCACCTCTTCCTGCACTTCAGGTCACCATAGTAGTAATGACACTGCTCACCAATGCGGGGGATACCAGTAGCACTGGTAAGATCCATGGCCAACCAATCCCAGGCTTCAGCTTTACACTCTGAGCCCTGGTAACCACCATGCAACATCCAGGCTTCATAGTTCTGGACTAGGAGTCCAACAAACACTCTAGACTCCTGCACACCCTACCTCTGTGCCCAAAAGTGTTCTCCTTCACCAACACCATCAGGCATATCAAATGGTTAGTAAGACTCCATTGAATGCTACAGAATTCCTGCCTATTGGCCTTAATATAGGTTGTTTTCCTGCCCTTAAATGTCATATTGTAACATTCAAAAAAGCGCCGCGTTGTTTAACATCACTCAAATCAGCTTAGTAGAGCTGAACATCATGTAAAATCACACAACCGTGCCTTAGTGAAGCTTAGCAATGTGTAAACAGGAGTAGCCATTGACCATGTTTAAGCAGTGCTTAGCACTGTGCAGCTTTTCCAAATGTAACAGTTTTGTTTTTAAATTAAACTGCCCTTTAGGTCACATCACACATTTCCATAGCACTAAATGTAAAAAGGTATGACTGCTGGAAATTGAACCTGGTACCTACTACACTTTAGGCTGTGACTCTACCTATTTAGTGACTTGGATAGTATGAAAATCAGTATACCTTCACATATAGTATAAAGTTACCTGTTAGTGTTGCTAAGCACCACACCGAGCCTTTCAAACGGCCATTCAAAAAAATAAAATAAAAAAGCGTAGACAGCTATAACTAATTAATTACATCTGGTTTCTATTTTTAGATGTCTGGCAGGTGGCAGCTGTGCATGTGCAAGGGCAGCTCAGCACTGCTGCTCTCCGTGCCACTCCTTGCAAATGGGCATAAAAATAAAAAATAAAAAAAAGTATTACAACTCACAAATATTTCTACACTAGAAGGGTATATTACAGGGATTCTTATCCTGTACATAACATCTGTCCAGGAATTCGGTGGACAGTCCACAACCATGGGGCAGTCTCTGCACTACTGCCTACATGGATTCAATATCTGTGTTACTATGATCTCCCTCAGCAGCATGCCATGATTAATATGCATGGTGTGCTGCCGAGTACATTCGGTGTAGGCTCTACACAGGGGGGTGTCACAGATTTTATTGAATCCTGGGGAATCTGTATACCACAAAGCAACATATAAATTGTAAAAACAGTACTTTAATAATGAGGTATTAGGATATCACAAAGCTTCATCCTAACATGACTTGTCTTGTGCTTTAATAAGTGTCAACTGTATTATTTGATTTAATTTGCATATAGTTAAACATTTTAATTGCATTGCTGTTTTTTAGTTTTCAATATTTATTATGAGTTGTTTAGATTTAAAATTATAATATCCCTTTTCTTTTTTTTCATTTGAAGTGGATTTGTATACTTATCATTTAATTTATGAGACAAATCAAGAAAAGTAACAAAATGTTAGTACTTGACTCAATGTCTGTAAAACAAAACTCATATAGTCATCATGTATGTTAAAGTAATACTCTTCAGGTAAGTTTTACACAGCATATTTTTTGTTGTATGCTACTAATATTTTACTCTTCGTGCTGGATTCAGAAAACTTTTCCACAATATAGTGAATGGATTTGCAGAATGAGCAGTAATACTAGGCTTTGTGTTATTCAGAAATGCACATACTGTAGCACCAGCAGGAAATGTCAAGCAGTCAGTCAGGGGTGGTATATGCTAATGACTATATAGTGATATCTTAATGAGCAGCATCATTAAAATGAGCAATTTTGTGTATGCAAATAAGGCAAAACAACATGTAATGTACAAAGGTTGTGTCTTGGAGCTGTACACACTGTATAATTGAACTCAGATTAATTTTCATGTCCCAGCTGAGAGAATTGCTAAAAAAATGTTTGGGGTTACAGCAGGATTAGTAAATGGTGCATGTTGTTGCCTGTGGAAGTGGCATCATATTTGGCAGTGCATATTGCTTCCTGGACTTCATGACATCAACATTGTGGACTGGTTCTATGTGCCTAGGGCTATCATGCAAGACATTTTGGGAAGGATTTAGCCTTGTCTGCAGCCCCCTGGGAGTCATGGAGTACCTATCACAGTGGATACTAGGTTATGTGTGGCTTTTTATATATTAGCTACAGGGACATTTCAGTGACCTATTGGGGAAGCAGTGGAGGTATCTCAGGCAGATCAATACCATGCTTCAGCATGTGGTAGAGTATACATGGTTTCCAAGTAGCACAAAGCAAAGAAGGAATACCATGCAGTAATTCTATGACATAACCATTTATCTGAAGTACTGTGGGCCATAGACTGCACCCACATTGAAATAAAACCCACACCTGGTTAACTGGGAAGGAAGTATATGTACCTTGAAGGGTATCACTTCATCAACCGCTAGGTGGTCTGTAATGCACAATGTATCATCTGCAATGTGTATGCAAGCCACCCAAGAAGTTATGACACCCACATAAAGTGCACCCGTGACATGTACCAATGTTTTGTGAGGGGTGTCCTTCCACAAGATTGGCTTATTGGTGAAGCAGAATAAGCCTAGGAATCCATGATGATGAAGATACCCATCAGAAATACACAAAATGAAACAGACTACATATATAATCATGCAAAATCAGAGCTTGTGCTTGGGTAATTTCACTATCTGGATTCATTGGGTGTGCCCTGCAGTATAACTCTGACATATAAGCAGAATTATTTTCAGTATGTGCAATGTTACACTGTATCATACCTAGGAAAAAGTTACAGCAGTTTGGGCACTTCCAGAAGCCGCAATCACAATCTCCAGCAAATTAGGCTGACTCAGATGAGGAATTAGTGTAGCAGTTAGCAGCATAGGATGATCTTGCCAGACTAAGGTGAGTGCAGTATGCTTTGAAACTGGTAAAGAGGCAGCAGCTTGCACGTAACTTCAGAACATAGTAAAATAGAATCAAGCAGACATATTTCAGTAAAAGTCATGCATGCAAAACCAACAACAGACTGTGCTTACCCACAAATAGGTTGGTAATAGTGTGCACCAAACATAAGCAATCCAAGTTACAATACAGAAATATCAGGGCACATTTATCATCATTTCCACAGGTTGGGGAGGGAGCACATATATGGATGCCTTTCACAGGGAAGTGGTTGACTGCTGAGGACTATTAAAATAAATAGTGCCATTGTGTGTATGGGCTTTCAAAGTTTGTGCATGGGCAGGGCACTTAACATATAAGGATTTTGAAGGGTTACTATCAGTTTAAATATATTTGGTTTTGTGTGTGTCTTTGTATGCTGTATTATGACCTATGGTGGTGTGAGTGTGTACCTGCTGCGACACAGCCTCAGCAGTAGTTTCAGCTCTGCACCTTCATTTCTGGACAGGGTCACAGGTCCAGGACATGCATAATAAAGACTTGAACATCCCATACATGCACCTGATCACAACAGCTCAATCTAATAGGAGTTGTGGTTGCATTATGACCTTTGATGGATACATGTAGCATAGAGTGTGACCATGAGCAATATTTGCTATGAAATGTGCCACTGACATGACTGCTATGAGCATGGGGACATCCTCTTCTAGGCATAGACACTTCTACACATGTATAACCATGGATGTAGTAGCACTGTGGGAGCTTAATCTAGGTCATCCACATCTTTGAAAGCTACCATGTGTGGAGATATATAACATCACCTCTAAAAGGAGAGCTTGAGAGGACATAGCACATTTCAGAAAGTGATTACCTCTATTGAAACTATCACACATATGGCACACGTATGGCATGTATGGCATATGCACTCCTTTAGGCCATCTTGCACATTATGCATCAAACTCTCCGATGGCTGTGTTGCTACTAGTCTGTACCTCCATTATGGTCATGCACATACCTTGAGATGCAGCCATCCCCCAACCCCTTTTCAACTCTGTACATCCAGGGTGTTAGGGCAGATTCTGACATGTGCTCACTTCTGGGTATCACACTTCCCTGACTGCTAGTGTTCCCAATAAACCTGTCTTCCTGTGTGGTGTGTGTGTCTCCACTGGGTATCCACAGGCAAAGGTATTTCGTCCATTTTCTGTGTAGGGGATCCAATGCTCACACTCCTTGAGTCTAACATACATACTGTACTTGCTTACTGTGCCAGCTCAACCCCACCATCACCTGCACAGGTTGTGTATCCTCCAACAACATTCAGTGGCAATTCCAAAGTGCCAGCCCCACAGGTATACCTGAAAGTGAGGGGTATGAAAAGTAACAGTAAAAAAAAAAAATAAAAATATATATATATATATATATATATATATATATATATATATATATATATATATATTTTTTTTTTTTACATGCATTCCATTTTCAGATGGCTGTGAGGGGGGAAATCCCTTATGTTCCAGTGTATGAAAAATCAAACAGCTATAATAAGTTGATCAAGAGAACTTATGGGTAGTCTAATACAGAAGGTGGTCAAAAAAACAATAATCCTATTTATTAACCACGTAGGCCCACTGGACATGAAGTCCCTTTTCAGGGTATCTTGGGAGCAATGTCTGTTTAAGTACTTCTTCAAGGTCACTCAGTAGGCAAACAATATTTGAAGGAATCAAACTCTGTACTACAAGAACTTCAGCTTGCAACCATAACCTCCCAACATTATAACTGCGCATTTAGAGTAGATACCCTTGCTGGCCACTCAAGCTCTGCCCCAATATCCAGCACTTCACTGTGGCACCATGTGGATCTGTTCACTGCCTTTGATAGATGCCAGAAACCCTTCCATCTCATTCTGAGGTGGTTCATCTGATAGACCAGTGCCTGTCAACCTAACTATTTTGTTATGCGGATAGCTCTTTGTGCAACAAAATGTATAATGTCAGTGGCTCTGTGGGTTACCATTCCATTGCAGTGGCCACATTAATTGGCCTCAACTAGATTTTTCCATGCAGGATCCTGGTAAGCCTGAATGGCAGTATCCAGTCCAAAGAGCCATCAGCCATGTAGAGAGGGTTGTGGAGTAGCACCTCATTGTCTGCATTAATAAAAAGAAGACACCTCCTGAGATAACTGAATAGAATATTTTCAAAGGCATCTGGATATAGTAAATTTCACACTACAAAAAGAAAATGTAAAAAAAGAAGATTAGCAATTCAGAAAAAAATAAAAATTGAGATAGATCATCTGTGAATAAAGGATTTTGTGTGGATATTCTGACACAAACAATACCACAATATGATGGGTCAATAAGTGTCCAAGTGGAGAAGTAGCATCTGAAGAAGATACATCACAGGCCAATGTTCTAGATGCTTCTGTAAGAGATGCACTTGAAAATACAGGTAAAACTGGATAGCAAGGAAAAAAGCAAGAAACTGAGAATATTGCATGATGATGGACCACTGAACCCGCAGATGGAGAAGCAACAGATGGAGTAGGACATGTCTGAAGATAGATTACAAAAAGTAACTAAAACTCAAAGTGTTAGAAGACTGGCAAAACAGATGAGTACATTAATTAGAACTATTAACAGAAAGTCATGTGATAGAAATAAATAAGAGACATTAATGTGCAACTAAACTAATTAACAGGTAAAATATTACCATAAAAATGTAGAATAGCAACGAAAATAAGGAGAAAATATAATGCCACCATGGCAGCATCTATTTATTTATGTTTTATTTATTTGCAGTTTGTAAACCAGGAAAGTTCACTGCGCCAAAATGAGCCCATTTTCAATAGAGGCCCATGGAGAAAAGCTCCATATACATTTATTACAAAGTTAAGTACAATACAGTTTTTAAAACTACTAAAAACACAGTAATATAGAAGACAGAATAATAACATTTGAGCAAGGTGCTGTAACAAAGCACTGAATTAAATTAAAACATAAGTATTTTGGAGTACATAAGTATATTTAGAATGCAGGCACTTATGCATTCAAAGTTTCATGAGGTGAGAGGTAGGAAAAATTAGAGCAAGAAATTAGAAAAGTGAAAGGTGAATAGGCTGAGTTATGAAAAAGAAAAAAATGGCGAGGGAGTGGAAATGAAATGAAGGGAGTCACTAAGCTGTTATGAGAAAGGAGAAAAGGGAGAGGGAGTGGAAATGAAATGAAGGGAGTCACTAGGGTGGGTTATGAGAAAGGGAAAAAGGGAGAGGGAGTGGAAATGAAACAAAGGGAGTTACTAGTGTGAGTTATGAGAAAGGAGAAATGGAGACAGAGTGGAAATTAAATGAAGGGAGTCACTAGGGTGAGTTATGAGAAAGGACAAAAGGGAGAGGGAGTGGAAATGAAATGAAGAGTGTCACTAGGGTGAGTTATGAGAAAGGAAAAAAGGGAGAGGGAGTAGAAATGAAATGAAGGGAGTCACTAGGGTGAGTTATGAGAAAGGAAAAAAGGGAGAGGGAGTAGAAATGAAATGAAGGGAGTCACTAGGGTGAGTTATGAGAAAGGAGAAAAGGGAGAGGGAGTGGAAATGAAATAAAGAGAGTCACTAGGGTGAGTTATGAGAAAGGAAAAAAGGGAGAGGGAGTAGAAATGAAATGAAGGGAGTCCCTAGGGTGAGTTATGAGAAAGGTAAAAATGGAGAGGGAGTGGAAATGAAATGAAGGGAGTCACTAGGGTGAGTTATGAGAAAGGAAAAAGGGAGAGGGAGTGGAAATGAAATGAAGGGAGTCACTAGGGTGAGTTATGAGAAAGGAAAAAGGAGAGGGAGTGGAAATGAAATGAAGGAGTCACTAGGGTGAGTTATGAGAAAGGAAAAAGAGAGAGGGAGTGGAAATGAAATGAAGGGAGTCACTAGGGTGAGTTATGAGAAAGGAAAAAGGGAGAGGGAGTGGAAATGAAATGAAGGGAGTTACTAGTGTGAGTTATGAGAAAGGAGAAATGGAGACGGAGTGGAAATTAAATGAAGGGAGTCACTAGGGTGAGTTATGGGAAAGGAAAAAGGGAGAGGGAGTGGAAATTAAATGAAGGGAGTCACTAGGGTGAGTAATGAGAAAGGAAAAAGGGAGAGGGAGTGGAAATGAAATGAAGGGAGTCACTAGGGTGAGTTAGGAGAAAGGAAAAAGGGAGAGGGAGTGGAAATGAAATGAAGGGAGTTACTAGTGTGAGTTATGAGAAAGGAGAAATGGAGACGGAGTGGAAATTAAATGAAGGGAGTCACTAGGGTGAGTTATGAAAAAGGAAAAAGGGAGATGGAGTGGAAATGAAATGAAGCGAGTCACTAGGGAGAGTTATGAGAAAGGAAAAAGGAGAGGGAGTAGTTATTAAATGAAGGTAGTCACTAGGGTGAGTTATGAGAAAGGAAAACAGGAGAGGGAGTGGAAATGAAATGAAGGGAGTCACTAGGGTGAGTTATGAGAAAGGAAAAAGGGAGAGGGAGTGGAAATTAAATGAAGGGAGTTACTAGTGTGAGTTATGAGAAAGGAAAAAAGGGAGACGGAGTGGAAATGAAATGAAGGGAGTCACTAGGGTGAGTTATGAGAAAGGAGAAAGGGAGAGGGAGTGGAAATGAAATAAAGAGAGTCACTAGGGTGAGTTATGAGAAAGGAAAAAAGGGAGAGGGAGTAGAAATGAAATGAAGGGAGTGCCTAGGGTGAGTTATGAGAAAGGTAAAAATGGAGAGGGAGTGGAAATGAAATGAAGGGAGTCACTAGGGTGAGTTAGGAGAAAGGAAAAAGGGAGAGGGAGTGGAAATGAAATTAAGAGAGTCACTAGGGTGAGTTATGAGAAAGGAAAAAGGGAGAGGGAGTGGAAATGAAATGAAGGGAGTCACTCGGGTGAGTTATGAGAAAGGAAAAAAGGGAGAAGGAGTGGAAATGAAATGAAGGGAGTCACTGGGCTGAGTTATGAGAAAGGAGAAAAGGGAGAGGGAGTGGAAATGAAATGAAGGGTGTCACTACGGTGAGGTATGAGAAAGGAAAAAGGGAGAGGGAATGGAAATGAAATGATGGGAGCCACTAGGGTGAGTTAGGAGAAAGGTAAAACTGGAGAGGGAGTGGAAATGAAATGAAGGGAGTTACCAGTGTGAGTTATGAGAAAGGAAAAAGGGAGACAGAGTGGAAATGAAATGAAGGGAGTCACTAGGGTGAGTTATGAGAAAGGAGAAAAGGGAGAGGGAGTGGAAATGAAATGAAGAGAGTCACTAGGGTGAGTTATGAGAAAGGAAAAAGGGAGAGGGAGTAGAAATGAAATGAAGGGAGCCCCTAGGGTGAGTTATGAGAAAGGAAAAAATGGAGAGGGAGTGGAAATGAAATGAAGGGAGTCACTAGGGTGAGTTATGAGAAAGGAAAAAGGGAGAGGGAGTGGAAATGAAATGAAGGAGTCACTAGGGTGAGTTATGTGAAAGGAAAAAAGGGAGAGGGAGTGGGAATGAAATGAAGGGAGTCACTCGGGTGAGTTATGAGAAAGGAAAAAGGGAGAAGGAGTGGAAATGAAATGAAGGGAGTCACTGGGGTGAGTTATGAAAAAGGAACAAAGGGAGACAGAGTGTAAATGAAATGAAGGGAGTCACTAGGGTGAGTTATGAGAAAGGAAAAAGGCAGACAGAGTGGAAATTAAATCAAGGGAGTCACTAGGGTGAGTTATGAGAAAAGAGAAAAGGGAGAGGGAGTGGAAATTAAATGAAGGGAGTCCCTAGGGTGAGTTATGAGAAAGGAAAAAAAAGCGAGAAGGAGTGGAAATGAAATGAATTGAGTCACTAGGGTGAGTTATGAGAAAGGAAAAAGGGAGACGAAGTGGAAATGAAATGAAGGGAGTTACTAGTGTGAAGTATGAGAAAGGGAAAATGGGAGAAGGAGTGGAAATGAAATGAAGGGAGTCACTACGGTGAGATATGAGAAAGGTAAAAAGGAAGATGGAGTGTTAATGAAATTAAGGGAGTCACTAGGCTGAGTTATGAGAAAGGAGGAAAGGGAGAGGGAGTGGAAATGAAATGAAGGGAGTTACTAGTGTGAGTTATGAGAAAGGAAAAAGGGAGACAGAGTGGAAATTAAATCAAGGGAGTCACTAGGGTGAGTTATGAGAAAGGAGAAAAGGGAGAGGGAGTGGAAATGAAGTGAAGGGAGTCGCTAGGGTGAGTTATGAGAAATGAAAAAGGGAGATGGATTGGAAATGAAATGAAGGGAGTCACTAGGGTGAGTTATGAGAAAGGAAAAAGAGAGAGGGAGTGGAAATGAAATGAATTGAGTCACTAGGGTGAGTTATGAGAAAGGAAAAAGGGAGAGGAAGTGGAAATGAAATGAAGGGAGTTACTAGTGTGAGGTATGAAAAAGGGAAAATGGGAGAAGGAGTGGAAATGAAATGAAGGGAGTCACTAGGGTGAGTTATGAGAAAGGAGAAAAGGGAGAGGGAGTGGAAATGAAATGAAGGGAGTCACTAAGGTGAGTTATGAGAAAGGAGAAAAGGGAGAGGGAGTGGAAATGAAATGAAAAGAGTCACTAGGGTGAGTTATGAGAAAGGAAAAAAGGGAGAAGGAGTGCAAATGAAATGAAGAGAGTCACTAAACTGTTATGAGAAAGGATAAAAGGGAGAGGGAGTGGAAATTAAATGAATTGAGTCACTAGTGTGAGTTATGAGAGAGGAGGAAAGGGAGAGGGAGTGGAAATTAAATGAAGGGAGACACTAGGGTGAGTTATGAGAAAGGAGAAAAGGGAGAGGGAGTGGAAATGAAATGAAGGGAGTTACTAAGTTGAATTTTGAGAAAGGAGAAAAAAGGATGGTGGAGCAGAAATGATATAGAGGGAGTCAGGTGGGGTGAGAGCATAAGCATTCCCAGTGAGAAGAGAGATTGGAATGGAGCATGGTCTTGAAGGTGGAGTGGTTTTTGGTCAGTCAAATGTGGGGGGGGGGAGTGAACGCCATAGCTGAGCAATGGAGAAAGACAGGAGAAGTTGCCCCGGTGCACACAAGGGTTTGTACACTTTGAGGAGGTTCTGGTTACTGGACCTGAGTAGTCTGTCAGTATGATGCAAGGTGAGTATGGAGGAGAGGAAAGGGCAGTTAGAGAGTTTGAAAATGAGTTTGTGAGCAGTTAACAGTTGAATGTAGGAGAGATAGTGGGGGAGTTCCAACCAGTTCAAGGAGTGGAGTGCATCACAGTGGTGGGAGGAGGATTTGGTCCCAGTAGCAAACTTAGAGATTTTATTGTAGCAAGATGGCAGTTTTGACTTTAGGGAGGATTGAAGGTTGGTGAGGAGAGGGACTCCATACAAGAGAGAGGAGAAGAGGTAGGAAATAGACAGTATATGTTTGGAAGAGGGAGTGAGATATTGGCTGTGACAATACAGCATTCCGAGCTTTTGGTGTGTTTTCTTAAGACTAGTTTGTATATGAATGTCAACCTTTAAATGTTCATCAATGATAACACCTAGAAGTTTTGTATGGGAGACTATTTCATAGAGAATCTTATTCTGACTGACTATGGAGAAGGAATTTGTATCGATAGAGGTGTTTTTAGATGGGGTAAAGATCATGATTTTGGTTTTGGATGCATTGAGAGCAAGGTGATTTTTCAGCATCCAAGACTTGGTGCAAGAGAAGGCATCTTGTGTTAGTTGCATAAGTTTGGGGAGAGATTGAGCATAGCAAATTATGGTGGAATCATCTGCACATTGGACAAGTTTGGTATTAGGAATGCACTGATGAAAATTATTAATGAAGATGTTAAAAAGTAGGGGACCCAGTATTGAGCCCTGTGGAACTCCTGTTGGAGTGTGAAGGAAGGAAGAGGTACTATTGTTACACTTGATGGCTTGCTGTCTATTAGAAAGGTAACTGGAAAACCAGATAATAGAGGAGGCGGAGAGATTGAGAAAAGAGAGTTTGGACAAGAGAAGGTTGTGGGAAACCGTATCAAAGGCCTTTGATAAGTCTAGGGGAAGGGTAGATACAATGTTGTTAGAGTCTCAGCCATGGTTGATAATATCAAGGAAGGACAGAAGGGCATTAGTAGTTCTATGTCCAGGTCTAAATCCATGTTGAGTTGGAGAAAGAAGTTGATTGTCTAGGAGGTAGGGAAGGAGTTACAAGTGTATGCATTTTTCAAGGACTTTTGAGATAGGGGACAGGATGGCTATAGGATGGAAGTTGGACATTTCAGTATTGTTGTCTCCTTTGTGGAGGGAAATGATGAATGCTTTCTTCAAGAGGAGGGATACATAGGATTCTTGGATTGAACGGTAGATAAGTATGGTGATGGGAAGTGCTATGCCATCGGCAGCTAGCTTGAGAAGGTTAGATGGAAGGTTTTCTGAGGTATGAGAGCATGGTTTTAGTTTTAGTAGAAGATTGTTTATGGCGTGCAGTGAGACAGGTTGTATGGTAAAGGGGAGGAGATGAGTAGTGTTGATGTAAGTGGGACTAAAGTTGAGGGTGTGGGATGAGGGTGGAGTAGAAGTGTTACTGGAGAATGATGTGGTATGCTTGGCTATTGAATCGGTAAAGAAAGAGTTGAATTAGGTAGCTAAGATATGATCTGGAGAGTTAGGGTCAGGGCAGGGATTGGCTTTTTTTTTGCCAGGAGAGAGGATAGGAGATATACTGTTCCAAAAATTTTGGGGGTTAGATCTATGATTGTTTTTTTTTAACTCAAATGATTTTTATTTTGATGAAATACAATAATTTAATACATTCATAACATTCAATAACTATTTACAGTAATTACATTCAGCCTGACAAAAAGGATTCAGACAAAAGCATTTGTAGTTTAATAAGTTAATATATAAACTAGGATAGTTAGGAAGAGTTTGGTTCCATCTGTAGGGTATCAATCAAATTCAAAACTTTCCTCCACGGACTATTAACCAATGGCTTAGGAAAAGTTCTTAACTCTTTAGTTCTTTTCTCCAATAGTATGCATTTCTTCTGTAATTCCTCCATTGTGGGTGCTACATTAGAGTTCCATCTTCTAGTTATACATTTTCTGGCTATTGCTAACATTGCCCACAACAAATACAGATCATCTTTCTTCATATTATTACTATTAACAACATTCAACAAAATTAAAGACTCTGTCAAAACAAATATATCAATATAGATAGCTTGAAGAAATGTGCTAATCTCATTCCATTATGGTTTAATATTAGTACTGTCATACAAAGTATGAGACCAGTCAGCATTAGTGGACAGATGACATCTCCAACATAACTTGTTGTTTGAAGGGTTCATTTATGAGAGTTTCTCTGGTGTCAAAAAGGATCTGTGTAGAAATTTCCAATGAAAAATCCTTCCGAATTGTGAATAACAAGTTAGTTTAACTGAAAATAAAATGTTTGTTTTATTTTCCATTAATAATGATACTTGAAATCCTTAGTTAGGTATTGACAGTAAGAAACTTTAGGAGCTGTCTTATAGACAATTAAAGTGTTATATAGATGTGATAATTCATTCTTAACATTGATATTATTAGATATAATTCCAAAAATCCAGTTTATAATTTTTGGTACAGTTTTGAAGGATGAGTTATGTATTATTCTGCACAGATCCTTAGTGTATGCTGTGACACTCTGAAGAACCAACCAGTCATTAGGGGATAGGCCATAGGTTGACAATATACTTTGTGTGCTCAAAGCTTGTTGGTTTTCAATACATTGCAACCAGCAAAATTGGTTACTGTTTTCCCATAAACCAAAAATCTCTCGATGTGTTTTATCAGGGAAATCCCTTGTAATAGTAAGCAGTATTAAAAAATCTATGCCACAGTTTTATATCTAGATTTGTGTTAATGAATTTTCTAAACACATCAAAAATATTGTTTATTAGTGTTAGTTTAGTTAATTTTGTTGTACTATACTGTAAATTTAAACTTAAATAGTGCCATAACTTGTTATCTTTGTCAGTTACCAAATCATTTCTGATAAATAATTTTAATTCATTAGTATGATGGAGTGTAATTGTTTCCAAATGGAAAAGTATCTAGGATTTATCCAATTCATCACTATTTTAATTATAGATGCCTTTATATAAGTTTTAATCTCTGGGAATTTTAACCCCCCTTGTTCCCATTTTCTGATATAATGAGAATATGCCACTCTATTTCTTTTGGGGTACCGTATGTATTTCATCAGAGTTGAAGTGATTTCTTTAAGGATTTTCTTTCCTGGTAGAAGTATAATGGCTTGTGCTATATATAATACTTTAGGTAACAAAACCATTTTTATCAGTTGTAACCTATCATTTAATGTTATAAACAAATTATTCAATTTGCTTATTAATGTCTTGATTAAGTCTACGGCTTTAGCACAGTTAATCTGTAAGGTTTCCTCTATATTCTTACCTAGGACTTTTCCTAAATAGTCTAGAGTTGAAACTTGGTTTCCAGTAATATGATTAATTGGAACCCGTATGTTCTTTTGTTATTTAATAATACATATTTTAACTTAAATTTGTTGAAGGAGAGTCCTGGGATTTTTTGGAAATGTGTTATTACTATATTCACTTCACCTAACACTTCCTTAGAGTTAAGTAAGGTAAGTAAGACGTCATCAGCAAACATCATTATTTTAGATAAATATTGGTCATATATATTTATACCTCTTATCTTTGGGTTATTACATATTAAAATGGCAAGTATTTCTATGGCCAGAGCAAATAGGATAGGGGACATGGGACATCCTTGCCCAGTACCTCTAGTGATTTGGATTGCTTTGGAAGTAAAGGGACATATGTAGATTATTTTCATATATTTTCTTTATCATTGTTATAAAAAAGGGAGGAAATCATATAACTGTAAGACTTTAAATAAATAACCCCAATTTAAGGAGTCAAAGGCCTTTTGAATATCTAGACCTATTATCAATGCTTCATGGTTTCCTCTATTGAGGTAATCTATCAGTGTTAATACTCTTTTAATATTATCCTGTGTATGCCTGTTATGTATGAAACCAGTCTGGTCTTCATTTATTATTTTAGACATGGGTATTTTCAATCTATTGACCATAACTGACATAAATAGTTTATAATCATTATTCAACAAAAGAAATTGGTCTATATGAGTTGCAAAGCCTCTGTTTCATAGTCGCTGCAATGTAACTATTCAATTTTGCTTGAATCTTATACATCTTTAATTCCAGTATGCATAAACATATGATGCTGTTGAATGCTTTCTTGCAATTTATCCATAACATGCTTAAATTCCTCCCCTTTTACAGTTTACAGTAGGTCATCAATAATTTGCTTATTGTGTGCTTTTCCTTTATAATTATCTGCATAATGTCTAACTTTTTCTGCTTGTGCGGATATTTTTAGTTTATTATTGTAAATAGTGTAAGACAAATCTTGGAATGTTTTAACACCATATTTCTTTTACCCCATCTTTTATTCT
>NC_056735.1:519054328-519086828 GCF_019279795.1 Protopterus annectens
AAATCTGGACAAAGCCTAAAATATTGGGGGTATACAGACAACAAAATAGGGACAAATTTTAAATATTGTCATTTTAAACCTAAAAGGTTGCTAGAATAATGGGATTTGTATTAGCATGCATTTTCTGTAGCATATGAAGTTTGAAAATCAAATGTATATCATTAGTTAGTGACTTCAATCCTCAGTGAATTGCCAGAAAACCACAAATTGTACGAGGAACAGACACAAAATATGAGGCAAAAATCTGGACATTCTGCAAAAATCTGGACAGTTGAGAGGTATGATTCTGAGATCACACAATCCTCTGACTGTTTACTGTATAGTCCTTCCCATTACCATTGTATTTGCTCTGTGTATTTAATGTCTCATTTACCATTGTATTCTCCATCCTTGATTGTGTCAGTACCTCTCGTCAGTCTTGTTGGTCTTCTATGTTTGTGGATCCCTACTACCAGTTCTAATCTTCTTGCCATCATCTTACTTCCTTTATTACATATATGTATATATATATATATATATATATATATATATATATGGGCACCTGATCAAAAACTAAATAAAAAATCCCTCTTTCTGCACCTCCATCATGCTCATTCCTTATTCCTTTACATGATGTTCCGCCCTTTTGCTTGATTCCTTCCCCCTTTTTATGAATTTTCTATCTTTCCAGTTCAAACTTTAATTTGGTCAAGAAAGAGATTAGTGTACACAAGCTTCATGGCCGCCACCTAACTTCTCCATCTTGCCGCTGCCATCCACTTAAAATTGTGAAGATCGCAAATGAAACATGAGTCTGTCTAAGGCCACTGCTGGTGTGTGTACTTCAAGTTCACAACATAGTACTAACTCCTTCTCTTTCTGCAGAACCTGCTGCAGCTGTGAGAGACATATTTAGTAAACTGTTGTTCTCGTAGTCTTGGTTACATGCATTCATTTTTAATAAAGTCAGTGGCCCATCATTGAGCAGCCTCAGTAAACAGAGATGGGCTGGCTGTGATTACACCCACACTGTTTCCAAATCCCAGTGTATCTGTCTCTCTCTACCTTCTTTTTGTGTTATTTCTGTAAATCATCATTTGTCAGCGATAGACGATTCTTTAATGCCTCCTGCATAGATGGATCTGATGAAATAGTATTGCTTCCTTCTTTGCATACCAAATTAGGATAATTATGTGAAGACATAAAAATATTTGAGTCTCAGCTTTATAAATTCAAATTTGGCACTACAAAATATTTCATACAGACTGAGTCCATAGCCTATTTCAACCAGTGACAGGATAAAAGGGAGGGCACTTTAATATTTAATCCAAACCTGCAGCTAAGATCAAACAGATGATTACTATTTGGCATCTGATCAAAACCATGATGTTATGTGTTTAAAGCGTGGATATCAAGGAATGCACCTTAAGAGTAGAACCAAGTGAGGCTAGAAAGGTGCATCTTAACCTATATGTTAAGAGCACATAACTACATAGCAATGATCAGTAAGAACTGTTCAGAATTCTTTGTTGTACAGCAGTTGCAGAAAAAAAAAAAAAAAAATATATATATATATATATATATATATATATATATATATATATATATATATATATATATATATATATATATATATATATATATATATATATATGTGTGTATCATGAAATACTGAAGTTCTCAAACAGTGAACCTAACACTGGTGATCATGTTAGATCTAAATTAAAATGATCAAAGTCAAAATAAACTAACTTTTTTGCATAAGTTTGCAGGTTTATAGATTACTAGGCTAAACGCTTAAGGGCCCTTACTAGCCTAGCCAATATGACCTGATTTTACCCAATATATGGCCCTTAGGGGCAAGAGGATGACATGGATTTGTGCCTGTGCATTTGTATCTTACAGCTTGCCCCTCTCCATAATGGAAATACTGTAGGCACTACCTCAGGGTCTGAATTTGTGATTCCCCATCCATTGATCCAAACTGCATTTGAAGAGGGGCAGGTAAGGGCTCTGTTTAATGTGAATAGGAAACCTGTTCCAAAGAAAGGGCAATCTCTGAGACACATATCTGCCTCTCCAGCATGTTTTATTTGAGTTGCTGAATAAATTTAGATCCCTAGACTGGGTGATTCTCATGCTGTTTGACTTGCGGATGTGTAGCAGCTCCATTTGGGCTGGATTTGTGAGTGCCTTGTATAGGTCACCCTTTAATAGTCAGTAGGAGACATAGTAAAGGGATAAGGGTTTTAGTCTATCTGCATAGTTCATGTTGTTTGCACCCTGTATGTTTTGTGAGGAACATCTGAGGTCACTCCAGCAGTTCTAAGTACCTAGTCAAGTACATTTCAAATGACACATTGTACTCAATTAATGGGCTAATGAGGACTGAGTATAGCGGGACTATTTCCTTGGATCTAAATGCCATACTGTTACTTATAAGTTGTGACACATAAAAGAACTTCCTCACCACTGAAGACACATTGCAGTCAAAGTTCAGGCTACTGTCTTCTGTATCTGTGTACCTAGATCTCTCCTCTGAGTCTACTCTTAGGAGTGTACTATTGATATTGCAATTTGCAGGGATATTTGACTTCCCAAAGGGTATATTTTTTCACATTTAGTTTTAGGCCATGATTCTGCCACCAGACATGTGTATAATCTAAACCCTCCTGAAGGGTATCTGCATCACTGGAGGATTCATTGATTGCCCCCAACTTGCAGTTGTCAGCAAATATTATCATTCAGTGGCCTTCCACATTAGTCTTCCAAACAGGAGTGGTTCCCAGCACCTATGCCAATGCCACACCACTAGTAACTGGCTTCTCGCTGCATCTGGATTCACCCACTTTAACCACATGTCCTGTCCATGAGCCAATTGGCTGTCCATTTGGTGATGTAGGGATTTATGCCCAGTTTTTGAATTTATTTATAATACCTGAGTGGGGAATTGTGTCCAGTGCCTTGGCTAGATGGAGGTAGGTGGTGAATATAGTTTTACCATCATCCACTGCCTTAGTAACTTTCTCAAAGAAATCCACCAGATTCTGTAGGCATGACCTGCCCTTGAAAAAGCCAAATTGGCTTGAGTCCAGTGTTTGCAGGTTTTGTATCTCATTATGCAAGGCTCTACCAACCCATTTTCTAATTATATATACCAACACAGCAGGGTAAGGGTAACTCTCCTGCCCCACTGCAATGTGATCTTGCACAGAAACCAGATGGCAGGCTGAAACACATGGGAATAGAACATTCACTTTTCTGAGGTGTTCAGTTTTATTCCTAACCATGAAAACCATTCACTCTTCTGATTGTTCACTGTTATGAACAGTAATCATATATATATATATATATATATATATATATATATATATATATATATATATATATATATATATGTATATATATGGGTCTACTTCATTTCACTGAAAACCCATTTCACTGAAACTCATTTCGTCACAACCCCCCCCCACACCCCCCCTTACTAGATATACTAACTCCAGGATCGCACTACAGTGAGGGATAGGGCATATACCTTTCAACTAAATGAGTTTCAGTCAAATGAGTGTTCAATGAAATGAGTTTCAGTGAAGTGTGTTTTCAGTGGAACAAAGTAGACACTATTATATATATATTTACACACATACACACACACACACACACACACACACACACACACACACACACACACACACACACACACACACACACACAAACACGCACACACACACACACACGCATATATATATATATATATATATATATATATATATATATGTATATAGGTATATATAAATGACCACAAATGATTTTGCAGCTTTAAAATATTTAAAGTAGTTAGCACTGCCACAATGATAGTGGCCACCAGCTAAATATCGATGAGAGATATTGACAGCTTTAAAAGTTGTTAAAATGCCAATTTGTCTTAATTGTATATTTGTGCATGTGGCAGTGAAAAGTATTTTACAGCTTTTAAAACTTGTTTTGGGGGGTTGCTTTTGTTCTGTAGTGGATGATGTAGATGCTGTACTATGAGATGAGAGCATGACAGCTATAAGTTGTGCATTACCAAACTTGTTATGCACATTTTTGACATTGGTGGGATGTATAAGAACATTGTAGTGTAAAAAGCACCATGATTATCCTCTGAAATTTGTAGAAATGACAGGCTTTTTAAGCAAGATTCTGATGTCAGAAATGTGCTTAACAAGCATTTGTGAAGTGTATGTAAGCACTGTTAAGCTATAGTCACATACTAGAACCCAACAGCAGGCAGTGCTGGCAACCGAAGAACACCAGTAGAGGTAACAACAACATTTAAGGTGTTAGATACTTTGCTCTACCTCACTTTAAAAAAATGAAAGTGTAGATAACCAAGTGTTTACCAGCTTTTAAAGCTATTAGTTGCTCAGAGGATACTACTCGTCTTACTGTCTGTGTGGCAGTACTGTTTTATGGCTTTCAATGCTGTAAAACTGTTTGTGCTTCTACAAGTTTTTTTCTGTAACTGGTAGTACATGGAACAGAAAAATAAATCTCCATGCATTGCAAATAATTATGATCATAACTTTTATTATGTCTTCCAGACATGGATACTGATGTCCTACTTCACGTCTTTCTGATTTTTGAGGTAAACTTCTTGGCATCAGTGTCTGAAACAAATAATATGCTTATTATTATCAGTGAAATTATCATACACCTGTATGATGTTTTCTACTTTGGACCATAGTCAGCACACTCCATGTACTACAAGGCATAGAAATCACAGAAAGAATCATTATATGTATCTCCACTAGTGCTGTCTATAATTCAGGACAATACGTATCTATTATTTTAGCAAACATACTATGTCATCCTGACAAGGATTGAAATGCAGGTTGAGGATAAAGTCTATGGCAAAAAAAAACATGTTGGCATAATCCCCCAAACCAGCAATTCAGAAATACATTAGCTACAATGAAGCATGCCCTCATTAACATAATGTGCATGTCTTTGAATCGCTTGGTGATTATTTCAAACATTTAAAGGCTCTTTTCTGCTACCCATCCAGCAATCATTTCTGCTGTCCAATGCATCATGTTTGCACAAGCACCCTTCTCATTAATTTCTCCACACTCATACTCACATCTAAGCAAACACACACACACACACACACACACACACACACACACACACACACACACATATATACACGCACTCAGTGCCATATCTGTTATCTGTTCCTCATTTTACAGTCCCTGATGTCCTTCATAAATCACACAAATTTGCAGTCACTCAATAATGTTAGACATTAAAAGTTTAATTCTTATTATTTTTTAGGAAAATGATCTGAATACAATACATATTCTTCAGTCAACTTTTAAAGTATCTTAAATTATCATTTGGAAAGACCCTTTGTTGTCATCAATAGTTCACCCCTGACATCGTCAGGTAGTCCTGAGCATAGATCCCATATGTGTCTGACCATTACAGTCATTAATGCAAGACATTCAAGTCTCACACAACTTAGTATTCAATGCTTTGGGCTCCAAAATCTGTATTCTGTTAATTATGAAGTGGATTAGGGTATTATTCAAGATTTTTGTTGGTGTCTAGTCTCACTCCCATACATCTTTCATGCTTTACAACTTGTTATTCTACTCAATTGTGAAGTGACTTAGATGTATGTTTCACAGTCCCTTGTGTCTAGTGACCCCTCACTGGTGCTGCAGAATTTGCTCGTTAGTCAAAAGGAGTTAAGGTATGATAACCATACTCCTATACATATGCATACATCCCCTCACACACACACTTTTACACACATGCATACACTCACAAACTGTACATTGGATAAGCCCAACCTGATTGCACTCATGCACACACCCACCCATTCATCAATACACAAACACACACATGCACACACACACACACACACACACACACACACACACACACGCACACACACACACACACAGACACACACATGCGCACGAGCGCAGACACATATAAACACACACACACACACACACACACACACACACACACATGCGGACACAAGCACACACACACGTACACACACACACACACACACACACACACACACACACACACACACGCACGTGCACACACACACACACACACACACACACACACACACACACACACACACACGCATACAACCACACACATCCCCATTCAACCATACACACATACACACACACACACACACACACACACACACATCCCTAACACTACTAATTTGCTAAACTTCATAGCACTTATCTCTAAAACAATCTTTCCCATTAAGACTAATGTGTAACAGAAAACCTTTGGCAAAGTTAATTAACAAGGCTGGTGGTAAGGGTTTATTCAATTGAGTAGTTCTGTGAAAAACCTAACTGTGTAAATCACTTAACCCAGGCTTTCTTGGGTGAGCACATCGCTAATTATCATATGCCACTCCTCCAGAATGTCTCATTGGCACTTGTAGAAGGCCAGGGTACAGCCCACTGTGGATGCTTCCCCTCTTTGAGGTAAGCATTGCTGCAGGGCTCTCTCTTTGAATCAGAAATGGCTAAAACCAGTGGTAAAAAAGTCTTACACCTAGCTTTAACATTTCTGAATGCTGGGTATTCTCTGTTAGAGAAAAAGAAGAATACAGCAATGACAGAATAAGTATAATAGTTCACGTTTTCTTAGTCATTTACAGTCCATAAATCTATAGGTTAATTTGTTTTTTTTGTGGATGCTACTGCATTGTCATCATTTGCTCAACTTGCTTACAGCATGCAGAATTACAGTATTGCTCCTTTCCAGACAAAACAACCAATCAGACATTACAATAATGTTGCCTAACCCCTGAATTTACCTATTTAATTATTTATTCTCCAACTAATTGTTCTCAGTATGAGATTGTTTTTAATAGCTGTTAAATTACCTATCACGTTGATTTTAGCACAATTTAACAGGCTGCAGTTTTGTTAATAAAGAAAAAAAAAAGAAAATGCACAAAGCAATAAAACATAACAACAGTAACTGTATTATATAGTCTTAGCTGATAGACAACCTACTGTATGAGGCCAGATCGCCTCCTCTAAATGCTCGCAGGTAACACATTTTAAGGAGATTGTGCTGTCTTTAATATTTTCACTGAGAACTTACAATCATAAATTATTTCAAGCAATACAATCTCCATTCATGTAAGCTGAACTGTGTTATTAAGCTTGCCTTCCTTTAATTATTCTTTGTGGATTATCTACGTTTCTGTCATCTGTGTTTATAAGAAAGGTAGATATTATCCAGTTAATGTACAAACATAATTACTTTACCAGAAATATTAAACTAAAATGACTGCCCATTATAAACATTAATAAAAATCAGCATTTATATTGTCTTTCAGCAGAGTTTTGAGACATTGTGCAATACTGATATATCACAGGCTTTTAATGAATTCAGATGATAAATGTCTAGACAAGGCTGCTAAAGGCAATAACAAGGCTTATAGTTTAGCAAGAAGAGTTACTGAAATTCCATTTCATTCTCACTGTATTTTTTTAATTATATTCTTTCTGTAATGCTTTTAAGCTTATGGCTGTCTTTAACATTCAGCCTGTAAAGTACATTTCTCATAATTCAAATATGTTAAAACCATTTCCTATAAGCATTAGCCATAAGAGATCTAGATCCCTATTTTTAACTAAAAGATAGCTATAGATCTCAAGATTGACAGAATGATTTTCTGGTGAAGATTTTTTTTTGCCACTGAAACTATTCTCTACTAGCTGTTTTAATTAATGTGCCCAATGCCCTGTTTTCGTTATACACAAAGTGTATATAGCCAGACTGGCATAAGCAGATCTCTGTATAATTTTCAGTGCTAACTTCTTCTCCCCTCAAAAGATCAGACCTAAAACTGGTAATCGTTATATTATTCTGAATTGTTTCTTTTCCTTTTATACCATCTTATGACTAATTTCATAATTATATCACTATTTTCAAAATCCCAGACCAGACACTCCTCTTTTGTAATATTATGGTGGTAATATGTCAAACTAATCATAACAAAACAGAAATAAAAGCAAAGTTTTAAATAAAGTATACATTTCAAACTCAACATAGTTGTACCCAGGGCCTTGGCATCATAAGTCGTGTATGATGAGTGGAAAAATGTTTCAAAGACACCTCCACTCCCACGCCCACCCCCAGCATGATATTATTATCACAGTCTCAGTATATTTAGGGAGTGAAGTATATCAAAATTAGCTGAAGTGATACACAGATTAGTGTTATACATGCATCAAATCACAAATGTAATTCAGGATAAGATACGTACCTGTTAACTCAATGAAACTGACAGCATCCACAAAGAGCTATATGAGGTTATTACACGTATAAATGACAGTGTCACTGCCAAATCAAGTGCATTCTGATGGCAATATTAATGAATGTACAAACGTGTTTTTCAAGCTAAGGTATGTAAACCTGTAAATGAAGTGAGCAGGCGATATGTAGTCTGTTTATTGCACCAATTAGTGCAACAGGGCATCCATGATAATATCTTTGGTTTTTCATGGCAGGTGGGTCCTGCGCTATAAGTAGCATGGCTCTTCATGAGAACTGCACCATCTTACTTTCCTTAACATGCTCATGTTACCATGCTCAACAGCTATATATACTGTAAACTCTTAACAGCTCATGCTCAACAGCTGTATATACTGTAAATCCTTAACATCTCATGCTCAACAGCTCTATATACTGTAAACCCTTAACATCTCATGCTCAACAGCTGTATATACTGCAAATCCTTAACATCTCATGCTCAACAGCTGTATATGCTGCAAATCCTTAACATATCATGCTCAACAGCTGTATATACTGTAAACCCTTAACATCTCATGATCAACAGCTGTATATACTGCAAATCCTTAACATCTCATGCTCAACAGCTGCATATACTGTAAACCCTTAACATCTCATGCTTAACAGCTGTATGTACTGCAAATCCTTAACATCTCATGCTCAACAGCTGTATATACTGCAAATCCTTAACATCTCATGCTCAACAGCTGCATATACTGTAAACCCTTAACATCTCATGCTCAACAGTTGTATGTACTACAAATCCTTAACATCTCATGCTCAACAGCTGTATATACTGTAAACCCTTAACACAGCTGTATATATTGCAGATCCTTACCATCTCATGCTCAAAAGCTGTATATACTGTAAATCCTTAACATCTCATGCTCAAAAGCTGTATATACTGTAAACCCTTAACATCTCATGCTCAACAGTTATATGTACAATAAATCCTTAGCATCTTATTCTCAAAAACTGTATATACTGTAAATCCTTAACACCTCGTGCTCAAAAGCTCTATATACTGCAAATCCTTAAAATCTCATGCTCAACAGTTGCATGTACTGTAAACCCTTAACATCTCATGCTCAACAGCTGTATATACTGTAAATCCTTAACACCTCATGCTCAAAAGCTATATATATATATATATATATATATATATATATATATATATATATATATACTGTAAATCCTTAAAATCTCATGCTCAACAGTTGTACATACTGTAAATCCTTAACATCTCATGCTCAACAGTTGTATATACTGTAAATGCTTTGTCCTTTCTACATCATTTTCTCCACAAAAACATTATACTACATATTATGACAGCATACAGCTATTATTCTTACCTATTTTAGTAAGTGAATTCTTGTATTATGTCTAGTTATGATTGTGTTTATTTATACTGCATTTATCCTGACTTTTACATCTCTGCATGACTGCTTAAACATTATAGCAATAACCCACGCCTGGGTGTGGGTAATGCGGGATTTACCCACGGTTGGAGTGGTTTGGTCCCTCAGGCTTCGCCCTCGGGACCAAACAAAGACAACTGTGGGTAAATTCTGCATTACCCACACCCAGAAGTGGGTTATTGCTATTATACTATGACATTATTTAAGAAAAGAAATAATTACTTTTCTTAAATAATGGCATTGTATAATGCCTCTTTGCTGCCCTTCCGCAGCTGTCTGGTATCCGCGGCAGTTCTGATGTACTGCGCATGCCTACGCAGTACATCAGAGGTGTGGCCAAAAGCAATGGAGAAAGCAAGATCTCCATTGCTTTTTACTGTTTCGCTATGTTAAATGGGTTTAACATAGCGAGACAGCTTTAAAATAAGCAACAGAGATGTCCGTTGATTATTTTAAAGCTGTCTCGCTATGTTAAACCTATTTAACATAGCGAAACAGTAAAAAGCAATGGAGATCTCGCTTTCTCTGTTGCTTTTTTTTTTTAAACCTGTCTCGCTATGTTAAATGGGTTTAACATAGCGAGACAGCTTTAAAATAAGCAACGGAGATCTCCGTTGCTTATTTTAAAGCTGTCTCGCTATGTTAAACCCATTTAACATAGCGAGACAGGTTTAAAAAAAAAAGCAATGGAGAAAGCAAGATCTCCGTTGCTTTTTACACACTGTGTTTCTATGTTAAAGGAGTTTAACATAGCGAGACAGCTTTAAAAAAAGCAACGGAGATCTCGGTTGCTTTTTTTAAACCTGTGTCGCTATGTTAAATTCTTTTAACATAGCGAGACAGTGTTTTAAAAGAGACTTATACTAATGGAAAAGTCCAGGTGACCGGACCTTTTTCCATTAGTATAAGTCGATTTACAATGTGCACGCTGGCCAATCAGTGTGCACGTTTTGGAATATTAATGGGGGGTCATGATATAATACCACTGTTGCACTGATATTGAAAGTTTATTGTTTCTTTCTTTGTTTCCACTTTGTTGCTCCTGAAAATTGTCAAGGTGGGTCAGTGCCATACATTAGTCAACACACTTTAAATAAATAAATAAAAATATATCTTTGTAATTTAAGTGCTCTACATATGCCAGCATCTTTGGGAGGTGCTGCAGACAGCACCAAGCAGGCCTTGCTGTTAAAAAGCAGGCTTGTTTTGAAACATGAAATCTGGTAAAATCTTCTGACTCATCATAGTTTTCAGCTCTCACCTTCAATGCCCAATATCCTCAGAAACTAGGAAGTACTGGACAATTGAGTCAGTGGGTTTGCCCTTAATGGTTTTGGGAAAAATGGGAGTCTGAAATGAACAAAAAAAAAATAATTACACCATTATATATTCTGATCTCATATTATCTCTTTCTTCCTTTACAAGCTTCCAGTCATCTCCTTTACCTGCTCTGAGCAGTTGGAGATCCTTACCCAGTCATTTCTCATATCTTGTTCCAGTCCATGTGTTTCTACAAGCCCACATAAAACTGTTGAAATTTCTTAGAATGCCCAACAATGATAGAAGTAATAATCTCTAACTTCTCCCTAAAAATCAATTGCTACCATGCCATCCCATTTAAAACTATTAATGAGAGTTTAGCTTTATTTTTCAGTAATTTTTTGAACAAGATAAGTAGCCTAAGATATGCACTTCCTTTCCAGCTATATCCCAGATCACAAGTATGACTGTAAATATTACATGCAGGGAATAATTTAGAGTTGTCACTAAGAACCATGTTTTGGAAGGTGGGAAGAAACCAGAATGCATTAATGAAACCCTGGTGGTTGGAAGAGGAACATGAAAAGCTGCACAGATTGTTCAACTTGCTATAATACACCCACACCCAAAAAAGAGAAGACTCATCTTGAGCACGGTCCAACCAATTTTTAGCTTTAAGTTTCTGTTTGTTCGCCTATTTTGTATGCTACTCTGAAACTGTGATGCCATGTAGTACATACATGAGTCAAACTGTCTCTGCTATTATTTTTTCACTTTCAACCAAAGTGAATCATTTTTCTGTATACCTTTGCCTCCTGCTATGCAGCACATCCACATCTTATGTTTCCTTTCGCTGAGATAATATTTCTCCTATCTGTGACTGTAGAAAATGTTTTTTCATACACATATACATACATATGTTTTATGTATGGCAAGAATGCTCTTCTAGCCCACCAATAAATCAAAATAGTTGTTTCCATAATAAGTGCCCAGACCATTCTTAAAAATATCAAAACTAGTGTTTGCTGTAATGTAATTTGGTAGTCTATTCTATGCATCAGCTACTCTCTCAGAGAGCCAATTAGTTCACTTCTCATTCCTATAGAATCTTCTGCATAGGTTTTCTGATGATTCTCTACTACTTTTTGATAACCCCAAACATTCCCAGAGGCAATTGTCTCTAAATGCACTATATACCCAAATAAGGTATATGTTAAATAGCTGTATGAGACACTGCACAAGTTCAAATATTTTAGACTTTCATAATAACTTAAATTTTCGCACCCCTGCATGCCCTTGTATATTTCCACTGTACTCTTTCCTTTTCTTTCTTTCTTTCTTTTTTTCCTTTCTTTGTGGTGGTGCTACAGCAACAGGTTCTCTGGTTTGATTCTCAGCTAGAGTGCCTTCTGTGTGGAGTCTGCATGTCCTCCCTGAGGTTGAATGAGTTTTAAAGACATGCTGTAGGTGTGTGTGCATGTGTGTGCCTTCTGTGAAGATTGGGCACTAGGCTGGCAACTCAACACCGCAAAAACTCCACTGCCAATAAATCTGCAGATAGACCAGTGATCTGCTGTGGCAACCCTTAACCGGAGAAGCTGAAATACATTGCTTTTACTTTTTCTAGTTTACTCTTGCTTGATTGCTTTTAAGGTTTCCATATTGTTATTCTATAGTCAAATTTAGGTCTAATATAACTAACAATGGCTTCATCATTTCTGATTTCCTAGACTTTATAAATCTTTTTATAAAATCTATAGTTCTACAGCTATCATTAACCAGATGGTTGATATGATTAGAAAAACTTAAAGCTGCATCTCTCCATATACCGTGGTCCTTAAATGAATCTACAGCTTCAATAATTGTGTGCTGTATTAAGTATTTACCTTTCAGTTTATATCTCCCAAATCTCATATACTTAGTTTTTGATGTATTTATCACCATGTTATTATCCTGTGTATGATTCTGATTGTCTTCCGCTACTGTGATTATTTATCCAGACACCACTGGACCCTTACATTTATTCCCTCTTAACTCTTCCCACAATTTAGTACATATTACCCACCTCTTAAAGACATATAAATTAAAAACCTTCTTCCATTTTCTATCCTCTGTCAGTTCCTGCTGCAGTTGATTCCACAGACTTAAACTTTCTTTACAGACATTCCCACTTTTTTCCATACACATTCCTGGTTACCAACACCTTTATCCATCCATTTCACACACACACATGTGTACATTATAATATATATAGATATTTATATATATGCATTTATCACTACACACACACACACACACACACACACACACACACACTTATAAATACATACCAATGCCAATAACACAAAAGCACTTTTTTGCATATTAATATAACAACTTATAGCAACTACTTTGGACTACTATTCCTCTCATCAATATACATTTCTTGTCTCCTCCCTCAACTATACATTATTCACTTCTTCTCCTTCCCCTGCCTACAAACACATACCATACAGCTTTCTGCACACAACATAACCCCTTTTAACTACCTTAAATATCTGTATGCCACCCTGCAAACATCTCCCTACCCTTCACCACACCTCTTTCTCTCCATTTCTCATAACACTCCTTTCATTAATATACCACATGGCCATCTTCTTACCAAACCTCCACCTTCTTTTACTCACCATTTAAATTCTCAGCATCTCAACTCACAATGACAGTAAGTCAATTACTGCTGTTTTGTACACTCACAACCACTATCTCACTTCACTAACTACTGTAATATTCCCACATCATATCCCAACACCATCGCAAACACACATACATAACATCACAAACCCTCTTTCCCTCCCTGTCTATCTCTCCTTCTCTGTAACAATATACATGCTTAGATATGTTCTGTTATAGATATATTCAAGTTAAAAATAACACTTTATCAGCAGTACTAAAAGTCAGATGCAAATATAAATGGCTCCATACGTCTACTCACTCCACGTCCATCCTGAAAGTTAGTGGAGATATTCACCCTAACCCCAGTACACATCAGTTACCCACCATGACAGACCCATTACTTTCCAATGTTTCTTATTTTATTCTTTTCAACACTAACATCAGAAGTATCTGCAAAAAAAATGTATGATATCCATACATGTCTAGATTTTTACTCCCCAGAAATTCTAATCACAACTGAAACATGGCTAAAACAAGAAAGAACTGACAACAAATATACTCCTCAAGGTTTTAACGTACTCAGAATGGACATAAAACTTAAAAGAGCAGGTAGTATTGGTATTATATATTTATAAGAACAACTTAGAAATAACCCAAACCCATCTAAATATCCCAAAAATTAATAACATTGAATTTCTGATTGCGACCTCAAAAATCAACCAAAAGAAATCTCTATACATCTGAGCAGTATAAATCCAACCAGGCAGCAACATTGCCACAGTCAAAAATATCCTACACTAGATATCTGATAACATTGCCGAGGAAATCTTCATCTTAGGTCACCTAAATATAAACTGGCAATCCATAAACAGCAGCAAGCTCAAGGACTCTATTCACCTATTTGGCCTCACCCAACTAATAAGCTTAACCACCAGAATCAAAAAAGGCAATAACAGGCAGTCCACACTGGACTGGATGGACTGGATATTGACAAACAAACCCCAAAATGTAAAAATCGGTACTTTTCTGTTATCGGGGCAACAGGTCTAATGAGCACTTGGGATCTTCTTAATCCCTAATTCTGCACCTACTAACTTGACAATGGACAGCACAGCCTACAAACAGAGTTTTTTAATAATGTTATCCAGGTTTTCATGCTGTTATGCTTAAACCAAACACTGAATTCAACCAACATATTTTTAAAGCTTGACTTGGATGTTTTCCTTCGAACTGCTGTCTCCATAAAAAGGATTCTTGACCTACACAAATCCATCTACAGCCTCCAACCCATCTATTAGCATACCACTGGACTACTATCCAGCAAGCAGCATGAAATAACACCACCTCCTTAAATACCGACAACCATATTTAACCAAATTGCATTGGCATTGCTTCTGCAGTTGCGGCATTGCTCGCAGTGCATATAGTTCTGTGTCAGGCTACTCGCAACTCCCACCAGCATCTTTGCCATTTCCAGCTTTCACCCAGGTTCACAAAAGTAGAAATAGACAGCTTCACTCCATCACACTCAAAAGCTGTATCAGTACTACTACCTAGTAACAAGCACTTCCACATTGTCTTCTCTATTTGAAAGCACAGCCAATACTGCACTGCCTCCCTTGCCACAGCTACCTGTCATACAAATACCGATGGTGTGTACAAGTCGCATCCCTTAAACATAATCAGATCACTAAGGCCAACACTACCTCAATGGGCGAACAATTTAGCGACCGTAGAAAAGCTACTTCCAGTACAAAGCTCATGAAAAAACATAAGTTCATACTAGTCTGTGGCTACAAATGGCATAAGCTCAACATATTTTCTTTCTTTCTTTATTTTTTTTCCTCTCTCCGCTTGACAGTCTGTACTACTGCAAGACCGGTCCTGGGCACTGGGTATATGTAACAATACTGGACAACTAACAGGGAAAAAAACTACTACCTGAGTAATGAACAAGTCTCAAGTTATTAGTTTGAGAATTACGGATTAAAAGGATTCCAAGTGTTCATTTGACCTGTAGCCCTGATAATGGAAAAGTACCTAAAATCATCTGTTTGCTTACTAGATATTATAAGTGAACACCTCCCATCCTATGTAATCAAACGACATGGCTCACCCAAACAAATAATCCATAGACAAGTACTCAATTTAACCAAATTTGACAAAGACACTTTTATCGCAGCCCTGTCTCACTACAATTAATACTCCTAGATGAAGCAGTCACTCACTTCAATTATACCTTCCCAAAAGTACTAAATGATTTAGCACCAGTTAGGACAAAAAGGGTAAAAACTAACATAATACCATGTCTAACAAAAGAGACCAAAACAGCTCATGCTGAAAAGAGATGAAGCATGGAAGAAATGCTAAAAGAATAAAACACAACATGCCTAACAAAATGATAGATATCTCTGAAACTGCATCAAGATCCTTATTAAATCTGATAAGATATCATGCCACAGTAATCTCCATCAAAACCACCAAAAGAATCTCAAACTTTTTGGGCCCTCTCTAAATAAACTGTTGTGCCTCGGCCATACCACTACACCTTGTCCTTCTACTTCGAACAACAGAGTCCATTGTTACTCAGTGCAACACTCATTTTATCCAGTCAGTTCTATTACTAATCAATGACCACTTCACTTCACCCCTCCAACCTCCATCTATTATCAAAAGCAACACACTTCCCCAGATTCAGCAAGCTCTGCATGGAGTGTAGGAATAGTGCAAGAGCTGTTGCATGTAATATGGCTGACGAGCGATCCAGGAATGAGCATGCATGAGCGCTTCTACACTATTCCTGCATTGACACGACTGCTTTAGGCTAATTACCTAATTTGCTGGTGAAAACCATGCAAATGAGGTGAATTAGCGATCCAAGAAACAGGCAGGTGTCTGTGCAGGAATAACTAACCGAATAAATTTCTGTAAATTACAAAACGGAGGCATGACAGCTCCAAAGAAAGTATGTATTCAATGTAGTAGGCATGCCAATGGCCAAATATATGGGCACTGGCATGAGAAATAGTTGGAAAATTATAAAAAGACAACTTTTATTTTTTTTTGGATGATTTCGGCCGTTAAAGCATAGGGCAGTGGTGTGCAAATGGGATCGGCTCGAAAATAAGAAAAAAAGTTGGAAATAAGCTTTTAAACCCAAATTAGCATTTTGCCATAATAGTCAATGACACCCATAACACAGCAATACCAGGAAATAGTAGTTGCTAAGGGGGGAGGCTCAGTGTGAGTGTGATAACTAGGAATTAGCATTCTATTTTATGCAAATGAGGGGATTGACACTGAATCACAGATTTCCTCTCAGTGTTAGCTTGCAGCCAACCATGTAGGTGCAGCAACACCATTGTGTAAGTATAACAGGTAGATGACCTCATAAGGGGAAGTGTCATGCATGCTGTAAGCTTATTGGAGCTCTGTGGCCCGTGTTTGCCCAGCTAACGAGGGAGATGTGTCTGAGGCTGCCTAGCAGTGTTTACATTGCCTAAAGGGTGTGCGCGCTACTGGTTTTAAACAAATCAAAAAAAAAACAGGAAATAGCAGCTCTATTCACATCTGAGCACTGGGTATGCACGCTGCACCTCGGGGCTCAAACAGTAAGGCAATGAGAAGGGAAAAAAGCAGTAGGAAGCCAATCAAGGGAAATTAGCACAGCTGGCAGGTGAAATGTATCAGAATCAGCCAATTATAAATGGAGCAGCCTAGCACACTACTATAAACTATGCAAACACCTTCCAGTCTGTTTTTTCCACAAACTCTACACCACCAGTGTACACAAACAGGGAAATTTTACCTGACAAAACTAACAAAATGTTAGGTGCTGCTATTGCTCTCATACACCCATATGTGCAAGAGGCTGAGGATGTGAATGCTGATGACCCACCCACAGTGAGGAGAAGGAGAAGAGTGTACAGATCCAGGGTAACCTACCAGGGGGCTACATGAGCTGGAGACAATGGAGTGCTATAGGGTGAACAGGGACATTCTACAGCAAATTGTTGAGCTGTGCCGGCCAAGCCTCACACACAGAACCAACAGAGGGGAACCCATCCCAGTGGATACCAAGGTATGTGTAGGCTTAGCAATACTAACCACAGGTACCTTCCAAAGGGCAACTGGGGATATCATGGGGATCTTGCAGGTATCAGCATCCAGGGTACTCCACCAGTTCCTTGATGCCATGTCAGCACATGCCGGTGAGCACATATATTTCCTCAACACCTGCGAGGCATTGACCAGCAATATCCATCTCTTCCACCAAATAGCAGAATACTCTGAGGTAGTGGGTGCTGTAGACTGCATGCGCATACACATCAAAGCACCACCTGGCAAGTGGGGTAGGGTCTACATAAACTGCAAGGGATTCTCTTCCATCAACTGCCAGGTTGTGTGCGATGCCCAGGACATTATCTTGAATGTGTGTGCTGGCAGCCCTGGAAGCTATCACGACTCCCACATCTGGCATATGACACAGCTGTACCAAACATTTGCCAGTGGGGACATCCCATATGGCCATCTAGTGGGGGATGCTTGCTACTCACTGGAGGCGTGGCTGATGACACCCATCAGAAATGCAAATACACCCGAACAAGAATTCCATAATGAGGCACTTGCACAAACCAGAATCATAATAGAGCGTGTGTTTGTGATGCTCAAGTCATGGTTCTGCTGTCTGGACATATCCGGTGGAGCCTTTCAGTACTCTCCAACTACACATACACAAATGTTCATAGTATGTCCCATGCTACACAATATGATCCTGTGGAAACAGCTGCAGCAGGAACATCACGGGGCAAGGCCACACAGCCCCCCACCATTGCCAAGGCCATCACAGGCACAGAGGGACTCAGAGGAGAAACAACCTAAGCCTGCCCATGCAGGCAGAAAGAGGCGTGCCCAGTATGCCCAGGCCTTGGCAAAGAGGCACTGCATAGCACATATACTGACATGGTAGGGACCCAGGGAAAAACACCTCTCCCTGACTTGCACATACAGTAAAAGAGATGCCAAACATGACACTACCTGTCCTTTATCATGTATAGGGAGTGTACTTTGTGCAACCGACATAGTCAGCCCTCCAGTACTGTCCTCAATACTGGCACAGCCACAAGGTAAGTCACTCTTCCTATCAATTGCTGAATGGAGTAGTATGTTCTGATAATTGTATCTATGGTGTGGACATGAGCATGCAAGGGAATTGAGTGGCTGAATGGGATGGCAGCAGATAGTGGACACCTATATTGGCAGCATGAAATCCATAACAAATACTGGTGTCAACATACTAGGCAGTACTAGACAAGTTGAAAAATTTCACTGCAGTACATGTGGTGTCCCAAATGTATGTCTATAGGACACACACATACATGTCTGTGAGGCAGACATATCCACTATCAGCCTCAGCCAGCAGGACAGGTGCAGATGACCATAAAGAAAGGCTGGACTAAGGCCTCCAATTGATGAAAGTGGTTAACAGCCCCCCATCCAGACCTACACAGACAGACTAAAACAGGACTGGCAGTTGTATGTTAGTTCTGAAGGGTAAGAAGTCTGAAACTGAAATGTCGCCAATAAAACCTAAGATCTGTACTCTACTGATATGCCTTCAATCTGCATGATAGATCAGAATATGAAATTAAATGGAAGCCAACAGAGTACCTGAAATACCAATACAGTCATAGCAAATGTTTAAAGTCATCAGGTGTCCCCCCACAAGCCTATGTAGAAATGTAGTAACATGTACATGTGAGGTGTAATAACAGTGGAGCACAGATTACCTGAGCTGGCCCAATCTACAGGATAGATTGTTGCATGTGTACAATATGCAGGTGTCCATGTGTTAGGTTGTTGTGTGTTCAATATTGTCTGGAAGTGGTCAGCATGTAGGCATGGAGGGTTGTGTCTCAGTGGCCTATGGCCAGTACTTTGGTTAACAGGGCCATGTTCCAAAACCTGCAGTGCCAATCACAATGCTTCTCAGCAATACCCATGTCAGCAGTCGTCCATACTCACTATCCAGATGTCAATATCTGTCACCATCTGAAAGATGGACATGCCATGAATGTGGGCCCAGACATACACCCAGTACACATATGGAAGCATCCTAGACAGAGTACATAAAATGTAACTGTCAACTGCACACAACTTTGGAATAATACATAACAGGTTAGCAGCACATTAGTTGTCTGTGTAGTATAGAATACTGATTGTAGTCTAGCCAATTATTGGCAGACCAAAAAAGGCACAGTTATAAAGTAATGAGAGACTGTCTATGTCCCCGCACAAGGCAGCATAAGGGGAATATCCCATGTATATGTGTGAGTCAGCTGCAAGAAGCTTTCATATCACACATGCACTCAGCTCACCCCACCATCAGCCATAGGCTTATCACAGGTCAAATCCTTGCTGTTGGAAATGAGTAGAGTATGACCCCCACTTCTGTATGGAAATATCCACAGAATGCAGCATGCTGAAGAGGTGTCCCATGCAAGTGTGTCCCTATCTGTAAGCAGCACCCTGCCAGCATCCAGACCAATGGATTAATATGGACAGGAACTATTACCATTAACAACTTGCACACTTACCCTGTCACCCCAGGGGAATCTAGTGGCTCGCAGCCTGGGAATGTAGGAGTGACAAAATGCACTGGCCTGCTACAGATGGCCTGCATCACTACCAAATGGCCTACAGTCCCCTGTCAAAAGCCTGTGCCTCACCTGTAGTGCCAGTGTATGTTATCTCATGGGGTCCCAACTAATGACATAACACAGTCAACAGAATACAAATGCAAGGCCATGTTGACAAATTCCAGTAGCATGCCCACCATGTCCTACTGCGTGAACTGTGGACCAACCCTTAAATACCACTGGGATGAAGGGACAACTATAGTGATACTTCTCAGATATTGTGCGCATAATGTTAGGAAGATAACAGAATAACAGAGTGGGGGGTGTAGAAACATGGACGTCATGGAGTGTGTGAAGTCTGAAACTCTGATGTGTGCCCATACTACCCCTGCCTGCAAACCCAATAATGGGTGGCTACAAACTTGCTTGTAAACCACATTGTGAAAGGGAACTGACCAGATATATGAGCCCTGCCTCTGGGTAATCTGGGTGAATCTGTGCAGCTGAGATGTATGGCCATAGCAGGATATGGCCATTCTGTTATGTTGATATATGTACAAGAAGGGTATCCTCAGCCACCATAGTACCAAGGTGCTGGACCATTTACACAGACCCATCAGCAAGTGTCTGCAGCTATCCCTCAAGAATGGCATGAGTGTGCAAGAATATGTAGGCTTCAGACCACAATACTGGACACAGCTTCATTCATCTTGTATTTCCCAGGAAATAACTGTGAGCAAATAAGTATACCTGTCAGTAGTTGATGACATAATACATCACAGTATAAAACAGTACATATGTCTGAATATCTCTGCTAACACCAACCGTGTAACACAAGCAGCACAGACCACTGTCACCCACTGTGACTCCATTTTGTCAGATATCCTGCAGAAACAGATTGCTAGCTGTAGGTGTAGAACAGCAAACCTTGAACTGGAGTATAACCTACCTGGAATGGACTCACACACTCAATACAGAAGGTCATACTGGGCATGCTTCTACACTTAAGAGAAATGAAGCCCATGTCTGACAACTCAGTGGACTATACATATCTGTCAGTCGCAGATGCCTGTGCACACACACCACATTGTATACCATTCATGCTTTGCACACACATTGGATAGGAATACTCACACATATCCAAGGCCAACACACTATAATATGTCAAACATACACACACACAGGGAAGAGAGAGACAGACAGTGACAGAGAGATTTCCATTACGAGGCCTGTCCCATCCACCATGCATAAAATTTGCCGATATCACATGATGTGCTGATGTCAATCACTGTTGACATTCCTTTTGGTAGTCCTCAGCCCTAGAGTGTCTGTGGTGCTTGTGATAACTGTGTAACATGATAGTACAAATCAGTATTCATCTAGCATTTGTATACCCAGTCCTGTCAAATGTAAAGTTGTGTGTGACTGAGTGTGTGTGTGTGTGTGTGTGTGTGTGTGTGTGTGTGTGTGTGTGTGTGTGTGCGTGTGTGTGTGTTTCCAGAGAAATGGTTTATGGCCCATTCACCCACACTGCACTTCCCATTGCCCATGTTAGCATTCCTGCTGATGTCAGACACCTTGAAATAACCTTTTGGCGAAACCTCAGCCCTATAATCTACGTGGCTCTTGTGATATGTGCGTAATACTACAGTGTAGAAAACTAGTCAGGTAGGAGTTCTAATCCCAGACATGGCAACTATGAAACTCTTTGTGTGTGTGTAGAGATGAATGATTTTGAGGCCATTCGCACTCACTATACCTCCCATTGCCCTACTTTAGCATTAACTATGGGTTTGAATCTAATCCACGACAAGTATTTGTATGTGTATATATGTCTGTACCTCAAAGATTTTGGCCCCATTTACACCCAGTTCTCATCTCAATGCCTGATTTTAGCAGTCCTGAAGATATCATCCACCTTAGAAGTACCTGTTGTCAACCCTAAACCATAAAAGTTCAGTGGTGCATGTGGTAAATGTGTGACATAATGGTCCATAAAGATGGTTAGATAGAGGTTTGAACCTCACCCCTGGCAAATGTCTGTGTAGGGTAAAATTATTTGTGGCATCTTTCACCTACTACATCACCCATTGCCAGTATTTATAAGGGCTGGTGATGTTCCTCACCTTAGAAGTACCTTGGGATAACGTCCATCTTATAAGCTCTGTGGCACGTGTGATAAATGTGGTATACTGTATTAGCAATACATAGCTAGGTAGGGGACTGAATCTCAGTACTGGCACATGTGTGTGTGTGTGTGTGTGTGTGTGTGTGTGTGTGTGTGTGTGTGTGTGTGTGTGTGTGATCAGTATCCTGTGTGAGTGTTGCTGTGATTGTGTAATAACAGGATCCATTGCGGGGTGGGTTTTGCTAAATTATTATGGTGAGGACCTAGTATATGTTACAATGTCCACCTTACAAGGTCAACAGATGTCAAACACCTTAGAGGTTGGTGTAGACAATTCATAGCCATACATGTGACAGTATGGATTGGCAAACAATATAGGCAACCCTTCTATTACTCAGAGAACACTCTCCACCAACGTCTCATACACAAACACACTTGGCTATGCAACAACCACTACATTGGTAGTTCCCTGCATCTTGCCTCACAGATAGTAACCACGGTGTGATTGCAGTGGACAACATGCCTGTTGACCACAACAGTGCCAATGTCATCAGAAAATACTTTGATGTGTTACATGTCCTGACTGAATATGTGTTATCCAGCAAGTAAAAGGACATGGCACCCTGTTCCATCCCCTCAGTAGCCAAATAAATGTGTACAGTGGCCTTTTGCCATGTTTCCCACTGGACACCTGCAACAACTGCAAACGTACCCCACAAAGGGAATATTATACTTTATACACATGTCTTGTATGGACAGATGCCACTAACTCCACTGAATACCCATATCGTGCTGTCAATGTAGGTGCAAGCATGACCTCAGTTACATAGCCAGGTCTCACCAAATGAGGTTACGAATGCTACATCAGAAGATAACAGTCTGCCCACACAATGTGCCCCAGAGACCTCAAGTACACTTCTACATGTCAAAGACCATGCATGTGGGACATGTGTACAACCCAGACACTGTCCATGTTATGGAATATAGATCACATACATGGAAAGCAATGCATATCACTGGCCACCTACAATAGTAACCTAGATGAGTGGATGGTGAATACAATACTCACCCCTGGGGACCACTCCAGGGACTACACACCTGAGCCACACTGGGGACTATTGTCATGTGGCCTGATGCTGAGGTATTCCCTTGGCCTAGCCTTGTAGAGCCTTCAGATCCATTCAACTATTACACATCTGTGAAGCAATGAACCTATGGATCTCAGTACTGGCAAGTGTGTGTGTGTGTGTGTGTGTGTGTGTGTGTGTGTGTGTGTGTGTGTGTGTGTGTGTGTGTGTGTGTGTGTGTGTTTGTGTGTGTGTGTGTCTGTGTTTGTGTGTGGAGATGAATGATTTTGAGGCCATTAACACTCACTACAAATCCCATTGCCCTACTTTGGCATGCCTGCTGATGTCAGTCACCTTGAAATAACCCTTTAGCCACATTTCAACCCTATAAGTTCTGTGGCACTTGTGACAACTGCATAATACTGTAATGTAGCAAACTAGTTAGGTAGGAGTTCTAATCCTGGTCCTGCCACCTGTGATAATGTGTGTGTTTGTGTGAGAGAGCCTGCGTGTATTTTTTGTTGATACCTGATTTTTTGGACATTCACACTTACTACACTTCCCATACCCCTCCTTTAGCACTGCTGCTGATGTCACTCATCTTCAAATATACCTTTGGGCAATTTTCCAACATGTTAGCTCTGTGGTGTTCGCAATGACTGCATAACACTGTAATAGCAATATATAACCAACTAGGGGGTTTGAAACTCAGGACTGGTAAGTGTTTGTGTGTGTGTGTGTGTGTGTGTGTGTGTGTGTGTGTGTGTGTGTGTGTGTGTGTGTGTGTGTGTGCGTGTGTGTGTGTGTCATCAATATTCTGTGTGGATGTTGGGAAGATTATGTAATGAGAGGATCCATTGCAGTGTGGATTTTGCTACATTATTATATTAAGGACCTATATGTCCCAATACCCACATTACAAGGCCAACAGATTTCAAATACTCTAGAGGTTGTTGTAGACAATCTACAGCCATAAATGTGTACTGCCATGTGTAATTACTATGTGACAGTATGGATAAGTGAACAATATATGTAACCGTTATAATACCCAGATACCACTCTCCACCCACGGATCATACACAAACACGCTTGGCTCTTTCTCCCTTCCTTTGTTACTCTCTCTCAGTCTCTCTCTCTCTCTCTCTCTCTCTCCCTCTCTGGTAGATGTGAAAAAATACATCTGTTTTGTATAGGCAGCAGCTTAACTTTTGTAGGTAATGCTCATGATCAGCTGATGGCATGTGCATGAATTAGAATCCCCCGCTTGATAATTGCATGTGGAACAGCTGTGGTATCATTCCTATAGCCAATTGCATGGAAACACACTCCTATAACTAAGCACATCATGTGGATGTTGGTCCTTATCCATCACTGTTAGCAGGGCTTCATGTGGGTGTCTGACAAACAGTATCACAGAGGGTAGTTGGAAATACCTCTTACAACATACCCTGTGGAGACAGGCCAACAAACAGGAGGGGGATGTTCCAGACATAGGGACAGAATGTAAGTATTGCTGTTCTACATTTGAAGTAACGTTGGTTTAACAGGATTTGTGTGGATATGGCTGTTCTGCATGATTTAAAGTCTGACATGACATTGTTATGTGATTGAGGAAACTCTCATCTTTAGGGCTATCTGCAGACTGGCCAGACTTTGGAGTCTTAGATGTGGTGTGTTACTCACACATTTCCTGTCTTTAGAAATGCAGTGGCATACTCTGATGATTGCAGTCAGTAAATGGTGACATTCATGTGTGTTACTGACTTCATATACTTCAGAAGAGATATGTTGCAACAAACCCTGTTACATCAGCAATTTTCTCAGTTTTTCACAGCAATATGTCAATATTGGCCCTGTGTATGTGCCTCTGTCCCCCACGTCTGTCCCCCTTTGTCCATATGTCATGCCGTAAGAGGTTCATATGTACAGTATATCATTATTTACTGACATCATTCCTGATAACAAGCCAGTGATTTATCAGACTGCCAAACATGTTATGTATAGTAGGCCTTATATTTGAGGACAAAACCTGGACATTATATTGTAGTCTGTACAATAGTGAGGTCTGTGTAGTTATGGTGATTGTTGACAGAGTGTCAGTATTATGTAGCAGTGTGTTGTGAATATGTTACTTGGCCTGTCTACAGACTGTGGTAGATGTCAGTGTTCTTGGTCCTGTTCTATCTGATGTTGCATGCTGCTCCAGTTTCTGGTACCCTATCATAGGTTCATAGGTTCATAGGTTGATACTAGGCTATCTGCCCTAGGGCATTTATAAGCCTAGCCAGAGTGTGTTTGGCTTTCGCCACCCTTTTAGATTAGTTGACTGTGCCTCTGTATAGTAGGTCACAGAAGATAGCCCTTTTGAGGTTAGTTTACTGTGCCTCTGTCTAGTAGGGACACAGAAGAGATCCCAGAGGTAAACCTATGATTTCCCATCTACTCATCAAGATTTCTCTTGAAGAGGGTCATTGAGGGACTCTGCCTAACATGGATTGGGATTTTGTTCCAGAGTGAGGGGAGCCTCTGGGATATGAATCTGTCCCTCCAGCATGTCCTATTTATTTCTGTGCTGAGGTTTAAATCCCTGGAGCATGTAGCTCTAAGGGATTTGGATTTCCTGAGTGGAGCATGTCCATTAAGTCTGGGTTGGACATGGCTTTATACGTCAGGCACAGATTGCCTCTGAGTAGGCGGTAAGCAACTGAGTAGAGCTGGAGTTTCTTTAGCCTAACTGCGTAGGGCATCTGTTTGAGTCCCTTGATCCTCTTGGTGAGGTACTTTTGGGGTCTTTCCAGTTGCTGCAGGTGTCGGGTAAGGTACATCCCAAATGGGGCATTGTATTCAATTATGGGCCTGATGAGTGATGAGTAGAGGGGCACAATGACCTCTCTTGATCTAGATGTGAACCCTTTTGTGATAAGGTGGGCTATATAGAAGGTCTTTCTAACCACTTTGGCAGCGTGATTGTCAAAGGAGAGATTGCTATCTACTTGGGTCCCCAAATCCCTAATTACTTCTTCCGTACTTAATGGATTACCACCTATGTGGTAATTTGTGGGCACTTTGTTTTTCCCAAAGGGGATGGCCATGCACTTTTTGGCATTTAGCTTTAGGCCATGGCTCTGGCACCAGTTATCTGTCTCTGTGAGACCCTTTTGGAGGATGCTTGTGTCAGTCGGTGAGTTGATTATGGCACCCAGTTTGCAGTCATCTGTGACCTTTGTCAGCCATAGTCCTTCCATGTTAGCCTGTACCTCAGAGAAATATATACCGAACAAGAGAGGTCCAAGGACTAATCCTTGTGGGACACCACTTGTAACTGGTTTAGAGTCTGACATGGCACCTGCAATTCTGACCATGTGGGTTCTATCCCTGAGCCAGTTTGCAACCAATCTTGTGACATAGGGGTTGATATTTAAGTTGGTGAGCTTATTTATGATGCCCGAGTGGGTTAATGTGTCGAAGGCTTTTGCGAGGTCCAGGTAGGCTGTGTGGACTACCTTCCCTTCATCTATGGCCTTGGTGACTGTTTCAAAGAAGTCGACCAGGTTCAAGAGGCAAGATCTGCCCTTAACAAAGCCGAATTGGGTAGGATCCAGTGTTTGGAGGTTCCCAATGTCCTTGTTTATGAGTTTCATGATGATACGCTCCATAGCTTTGCAAACCAGGCTAGTCAGGCTTATAGGGCGATAGTTTCCGGGGTCTGTTGTGGCACCACCTTTGTGAAGTGGGACCACTGTTGCTGTATGCCATTCCTTGGGTACATATCCTGTAGTAAGGCTGAGATTGAACAGTGATTTTATGTGAGGGTTCAGTTCTTCTTGGAGTTCATGTAAGACGCAGCCAGGGATACCGTCCGGTCCCATTGATGCTGTGTTTTTTGCTTTGGAGAGGGCAGCTCTTACCTGTGCATCTGTGATGTCAGGGAGGCTACACTCTGTTGGGATAGACATTTGCTCTTTTGGGGGGGAAGGGGAGGAGAAGTATGCACTGAACCTGTCTGCCAGGATGTTGGCAATGTCTGTGGGTTCAGTGTATTTTTTGTCATTTTGCAATAACTCAGAGCATATCTGGGAGTTGCCACCCAGGTTCCTGACATAACTAAAGAAGGCCTTGCGATTATCTTTAGCATGTTGTGCAATTCTTCTTTTGAAGCTGGCCTTAGATGATTTTATGAGGGATCGTAGTTTCTTGCTAGTACTGATCAGAGATGCCTTCCCTTTTTGGGATTTTGCTCTATCATGTAGTAGCTTCCTCCTTCTGTTGTATAGCTTATTTATGGCTGGGGTCCACCAGACAGGTCTCCTGCCTTTGGAGGAATGAGTCTTGGTTTTATTTGGGATAGCACAAGCCATGCATTCCTGTAGGTGTCTATAGAAAGCGTTTGTAAAGGATTCTGCGGTTTGGGCCATATTTTCCACTGGCCCGGGGGCTTTGAAGGATTCCACCTCGGTTTTGAGAAGTGTGAAATTTGCTTTTGAGAAGTTCTTCACTGTGGTTTCCTTGGCTGGGGGTGGGAATGGGGTATGGATGTCCAGTGAGATTAATTGATGGTCAGATATTACCAATGAGGGGTATACCTCTGGTATGGAACATAGAGTCCCCATGTTGGTGATGATCAGGTCCAATATGTTTTCCCCTCTTGTGGGAGTCATTCCATAGCATTTGAGTTTATAAATTCTAGGAACCATTGGGCTTGAGTAGTGCTTCCAGTCTATGTTTGGGTAGTTGACGTCACCCAATATAATGGTGTTTGGAGAGACCTTCATATTCTCCAGTGTTCTCAGGAAAGCCGAGTGGGGTTCCTGAGTTTGGGAGGGTGGTCTGTAGCAGGCTACAAACTGAAAGGCAGTTTTGCCCACTGTTAGTTGCATGTGGATGGTCTCCGATGCTTCATGCAGTGCCACTAACCTGGAGGTGTGGGTATCTTTGATGAATATGGATACTCCCCCTCCTTTTGTGGTTCGGTCTGAGTTTTGGGGCCGAAAAGCATGGTATGAGGTATAACCTAGTAGTGCTGGGGTGCTCTTGGGAGCCTTGAACCAGGTTTCTGTTACTGCACAGATATCAATATTCTCCATACTGAGGAGAGCCTTGAGTGCGTGCATCTTAAGGTTTAGACTTCTGGCATTGAGCAGCATTACCCTTACTTTCTTTTTCTTTGTGTTGTCTGTGGAGGTGGGTTTGTCTTTTGAGCCTTGCCTAAAAAAGGCACTATGGGGGTGGCAAGATCCTTAGCCAGTATTCGAAAGCCCAGGAGTGGCAGGTGCAAGGCCTCCCTAGCAAAGCAATGTGGCTTGTCGAGCATGTCATCCCAGGCTGACAGACACTTGATCCCCTTTGAATGACACCAATACTTTAGCCAATTGTTAAAATTTATTATTTTGTCTTTATACTGTGGCATCATTCTTGGTGAGCGTAAGATGCTACTCAAGGTCAGGGTCATCCCGGCCTGGGCTACATGATCAGAGAGCTCCTCTATGTCTCTTTTCATGTAGTCCAGGGAGGTATGTCTCAGGTCATTCACACCAGCATGGACAATGACGGAGTCATATTTGTACTTGCTTTGGAGTGACCTGAGTGCTTGTGTTATGTGCTGGATCCTGGCACCCGACAGGCAGCTTGCAGTGACCTTCTCCCTGTTCAGCCTGGTGAGTGGGACGTCAGTGTGTCTGACAATAGAGTCACCTAGTACAAGTGTATTAGGTGTGTTGTTTAGCTTTAAGGGCTGTGACTGTGTGGCACACTGACTTTGTGAACTATGTGATACATGGGTATTGTTGTGGGGTAGCAGTTGCTTGGATGTCTGCTTTGGAGGTCTCTACTGCTTGGGCAGATTTTTATTTAGAGCCTCCGAGTATGTTTTTGTGTGTTTATGTGTTTGGTTTTCTGTTGCGATAGGTCTATGTGAGACTGGATTTGTGGTGTGTGTGGTTACCTTCTCCTCCTGACTGACTGAGCCAGTATTGGGTTGAGAGAGCTCAGCCTCCAGTTTGGCTATATAGTTGCATCTCTCACATATATTTGAGCTTGTTGGGAGGAGGAGAGGGCAGTCTGTGTACATAAGGCAGTTGTAACATTGCCTCAAGATTCCCAGATTCACCAGCTGGACTGGAGAGTAAACCTGAAACTGACTTTTGGACATGCCAGAATAGTATAAGGAACTACTTTTTGACTGATCAAAAAGGACCAATAGGGAGCCAAGTACTTAAAAGGAGTAGTGCTTTAGTTTATTAGTGCTTACTTATAAGATTACTTATACGAGCAACTGCAGGGCATTAGAATGAAAATAGAGTGCTTACTTTGAGATTTATAACAGTTCTAAGGGAAAAAGTGAAGAGCAGATTTTGTGGAGCCGGGAATAGATTAAACCTGTTTAAGCGGCGCTTTATGCGCAAAATGGTGCAAAACCGCACAAATGCAGGTTCTAAAGCAGGGAAACTGAAAGAGATAGGAATCGACCCAGAGGGGCCAATAAGTTACTAGTTTCAGGGCTGAGACCACTCCTCAAGGGACAGATAGGCTGCTCAAAGTTCCCCACTCTCACTGGTGAACAGAGAAGCTTCCTCCTATCCAAGTAAGGATATGGGCAACACAGGGAACTATACCACAGTCCGGAATTCAGCAAAACCTGAAATCTGGACTAATCTAGTTCATCAAAGGCGGGAAAAGAGAATATTTTTTTTTTCAGAAAACAGCAGAAAAGCACACAGAAAACACTGTAAAATGCTATAAACAGGCTAGCGCACTTTAGTGTGTAGCCTACAACAGTTAGACAATACAAAAACAACTTAAATTGATATAAAACAAGTGCAAAAACTGTGAAAAGCAGAAGGCAAATGCAATTTAAACTTTTTGAAGCACAGATCAGTTAGAAATTCACTTTTTAAGCGGGAAAAGGCAGTCGGAGCGTAATAAAAAAAACAGAGAAAAAAATACTTAAATCTGGAAAAGTCTCTCTTGGGTCTCTGTGCAGGACACCACGAGGAGCTGTGCGGAATTGTATACTGGTGCAAAACCACGCAAATGCGGGTTTTAAAGCAGGGAAACTGAAAGAGATAGGAATTGACCCAAAATGGCCTATAAGCTAATAGTTTCAGGGCTGAGACCACTCCTCCAGGGACAGATAGGCTGCTCAAAGCTCCCCACTCTCACTGGTGAACAGAGAAGCTTCCTCCTAATCAAGTAAGGATATGGGCAACACAGGAAACTATACCTTAGTCCGGAATTCAGCAAAACCTGAAATCTGGACTAATCTAGTTCAGCAAAGGTGGGAAAAGAGAATTTATTTTTTTCAGGAAACAGCAGAAAAACACACAGAAAACACTGTAAATGCTTTAAACAGGCTAGCACACTTTGGTATGTAGCCTACAACAGTTATACAATACAAAAATGACTTAAATTGATATAAAACAAGTACAAAAACTGTAAAAAGCAGAAGGCAAATGCAATTTAAACTTTTTAAAGAACAGATCAGTTAGAAATTCGCTTATTAGGTGGGAAAAGGCAGTCAGAGCAAAAAAAAACAGAGAAAAAAAACTTAAATCTGGAAAAGTCTCTCTTGGGTCTCTCTGTTGCCTGTATCACTCTGCAGGACACCATGAGGAGCTGTGCGGTGTTGTATACTGGGCAAACCATGCAAATGCGGGTTTTAAAGCAGGGAAACTGAAAGAGATAGAAATTGACCCAAAACGGCCTATAACCTACTAGTTTCAGGGCTGAGACCACTCCTCCAGGGACAGATAGGCTGCTCAAAGCTCCCCTTTCTCGCAGGTGAACAGCAAAACTTCCTTTTATCCAAGTAAGGTAATGGCAACACAGAAACTTGTAACACAGCCCTGGATTCAGCAATAACCTGAAAACTGGCCTATACTAGTTCAGAAAGGTGGGGAACAAGTATATAATTTTTTTTCAGAAAATAGAGCAGATACAATCAAAAGTAGCCCAAAAAGGCCAATAAACTACTATCTTCTGGGCTGAAACCACTCCTCCAGGGACAGCTAGCCTGCTCAAAGCTCCCCTCTCTCACAGGTGAACAGAGAAATGTCCATCTATCCAAGTAAGGTATGGCAACACAGAAACTTGTAACACAACCCTGGATTCAGCAATAACATAAAAACTGGACTATACTAGTTCAGAAAGGTGAGAAACAAGTATATATATATATATATATATATATATATGTCCACACTTACCTGCCGCCAACACCCTCCCGTCCTCACACTGCCACTCACACAGCCTTCTTTCCCTCATCCGGCATCCCTCGGTTGTCAGGTTGTCATCCGTCGGTCGGGTCTTCTGCATTGTCGATGTTCTGCCACTTTCGCGATTGTCTCGGTCTTCTCTTCGTTTTCGATCTTCTGAGGCTGAAGCGCTGTCGGTCTTCTGCGCTGTCGACGAAGTCAGGTAGAACCATATATATATATATATATATATATATATATATATATATATATATATACATATATAAATATTTCCAGAAAATAGAGCAGATACAATCAAAACAACACTTTACCCAATTAACCAGTTAAAAAGCTTAAAACTGAGCCCTGTTCCAGCAGTCTTCAATCAGACAAGTTCTAACTGCACAGTCCTGCCACTAGGGTACAGAGAAACCTTCTCCAAAAAAGATGGCCTGGGTCAGTGCACAAGTCATACAAACAAAGTTACATCCAGCCGGCCTGAATCTAGTCTATGCTACAGCAAACAAGGTGTACCGATTTCAGAAAGAAAGAGTTCAAGTAAGCATGCGCAATAAGCCTTTAACCAGAAATTCCCAGCTCAGAAGGGCAGAATCTAGCCTCTCCTCCCACAAGAGTGCAGACCACAAACCTTCTTAATGTAAAATAACTGGCCTGAAGCCCAAGTCCTTAACCTAGAACTAATACACTTTTAGAATAACAGACACTGAGCCTTCAATCAGCAGTTCCCAACTTAGAAGGATGTACGCTACATGCCCTGCCACAACAGTACAGACCACAAACCTTCTTAATGTAAAACAACTGGTTTGAAGCCCAA
>NC_056735.1:519091828-519151828 GCF_019279795.1 Protopterus annectens
GTGCTATTAAGGCCAACCACATTAGTAGCAATAAGTACCTAGGAAGGGGTTCTACTCTCAGTGTAGCCAAGTAAGTGTATTTGTATGTGAAGGGATCTACTTCAGTTTGCAGAAAATATATGTCCCAGGAGATAATTTGTCCGAGAACTAACTGGCTATAGGTAAAATTTGAAAGCAATCATCTTGTGGAAATACATTCAATCAAAACTAGTAGTAGATGTGTAAATGCCCTCTTCCCCCACTGTACAGCTGTACAGCAATTCTGGAGTTGGTATATATATATATATATATATATATATATATACATGGGTGTGGTTGTTGTGGGCACAACCACCCATATTGGGGTTATTGTTGTGCGTATCCCCCTGCTTTCTGTGCCATTATACTGTGCAGTTTATGTTATTACAGCCGAGTGCTCCTCCAGGCGTCTTCTGCAGTTAACCCCTACTGCTCCTCTAGGCGTCAAATATGGATTGTTCATATTTGCATTAATAATTCCAAAACCATGTTACTTACAAGGTACCAGGATATTTTGTCTTGAGCCATATGTGATGGCAAACACAACTCTATTGATATTTGACCTCTTTCAATGAGAGTTTTCTAGAACTCTAAGGTGATAACTTAGTTTTTAAAGGCTTAAGCCACGCCCACTAGGGGTTAAAGGTGCACACTCAAAAGAGCTGCTCCGGAGTGTAGTTGTTAATCACACTATGTGTGTTTCTACACCACCCCACACCCTCCGAAGTGGGGATCTGTGCCACCAACACCGGCACACCTATGTTTACCAACTCCACCCCCACTACATTGGGGAAGAGGATATATACCCTGCCAGTACCATTGTCAAGGACATTAAACTGTCGAACTGATTATTTACTGATGAGATGTTTTGGCAATTTTGTCTTGGTGGAATCACATAGGCCAAAATTAGTTCACTGCAAAATGAAGTACATCCATGTGAACAGTATTCTCTGTGTACTGAATCAACACCAAAGCCTTGGTGTGTGTCACCCAGTACACTTACCATTGTCCACTTTAAAAGAGCTGCTTACATCAGCCACCATGCACTCACCTGTATACACCCCTCAGACCTATTAGCCATGTGGCACATGCAGTAACTTGTTATACAGACCTGTTACCTGTGTTCAGCTGTATCCAGGATATGACACAGTCAATGTGTCACCACAGTGCCACACCCCTTATAGGAAAGGTCAGCAGACCAACATCCTGCTGACACATAGATACCTAGAACACAAACAGAATACATTATGGAGACCACAATCAGTCAGTGTTAATAACAACTATAATGCATCATGGCTGGACAGCTACACACCCTAATGTGTAAGCATTAATAATTCCATCTGAAAACACATTAAACAGCATTACATTGCTATACCTTAATACATTTACCCTGTGCATCAGAACCATACTAGCATGTCCCTGCATCAATGGTACGGATGACAGGGATGTGGCACAGGTATCGTCATAATCACAGGGTGTGTTGTGGGTTTGCCAAAGGCCTGGGCTGAGCTGTTTGGCTGACATCATGTGTGTGGGTTAGGGGGTTCTTTATTACATGGGCTGTGCAGACGTGGTGTATGTAGGTGTGGAGGTGCCCTAGCTGTGTTGGTGTGTGTGTGTATGTATGCGCACATTTCTGCCATGTGGCTGCCATATTACAGGAGTTTGTTGGACGGCTGCAGACCGTACATGGCAGGGTGTACAGTTCACTGTTTCCTGCCATGGACATGGGAACTGTGCCTGTCAGGGGTTCCATGGGCACTACCCCAAGCAGAAGCCCAGATATGGTACTCTCCCCTGATGATGACACTTGTCCGCTGGATCTGGCTCCCTCTTGGGACCAGCCAGGACCATGTGCACATGGCCTGCTGTGTTGTGGTGTGGGCAGCACCCCCCATGCAGTGCTGGTGCTGGTATTGCCACTACAGGAGCGGCTGTGAGTTGTTGCATGTCCACACAGACTACCACCTGTTGGTGTTGCTGACCTATGTCTACGTGGCTGATGCCCTACTCCCACCACATGCTCTACCAAAGACACCACAGGTCGAGGATTCCCACCATCTCACCCAACCGTCTATCCATGACCTCTGCAAAATAATGGTGGGCATCTGAAAGATCACGGATGTTGTCATGCACAACAGGAAGAGTAGCCCTCTGGAGCCTTAGACTATCTCTGGTGTAACATTCCACATGTGCCTGTGCATCCATGACCGCCCAAAGCATGCATCTAGTGACATCTGCTGCTGTGGCACTTCTGCCATGGGCATGATGGCCAGCAGCCCTCCTACAAGCACCCATGTACATCTGCCTGTGTGGTACCTTGCCGGTCATCCAGCTATGGCTGCTATGTACAGACACACTTACCATAGTCACCACACTTTCCTGTTCCATGCCACCACCCGACAACTGTCCCTCATCTATGGCCACTGGTGATGGGGTATGTATGGGCATTCTGACTGTGTGCAGGGATGGGGTCGATAAAAGTGGGATGTCAACCAATGGCACAGATTCAGCCCCTGATAACCCTGCCTGTGCCTCACTATGCCTATCATCACTGTCAGAGTCTGTATGGGCACTGAAATCAGTTTGCCTGCAGGAGGGACCCTGACCCACCTCGCCACCTGTGAGGGGCAGACAAGAAATGTAAATTAAGCCCTGCACATTATGGTTTACGTCTACACACACACACACACACACACACACACACACACACACACACACATACTTAGAGGTGAGGTGGCAGAAAGATATTACAAAGACCTCTCATTACCCAACAGTCAACATGCATGACATATGGCACACAACAGCATGCACTGCAGCCATACTTAATCCTTGTTACTGACATTATACATCTCTGTGATAAATGAGTTGTGTTAGTAGGTGATGCCCCTTCCCCTGGAACACACTGCACCCATGTACACAGTATTGCTGTGCACCTGTACAGCACACTAGCATATACTGAGCACCATACCTCACAAGTGTACACACCATTGATGAATGTGTAATAGTGTAGCAGTTATGTTTGCTCTGTTACTCACCGCCTCTATCTGTTTGTCTGACACATACCTGGGATGATATGAGGACTAATGTTAGTAATTAATGCCTGTCCTTTGATTTGCAGATCTCATCATCAGCAGTGCATGTATGTGCAATAAAATCCAGTTACACTGACAACCTTCAAAGCTTAATGTGGATATGAGGAGTGTACACACCCTTGTTGACATGCCAGCCTCTTCTATGATATGCAATGGGGCCACAATACTGCATTTGTTAGCATTACACACACCTGATATGTGACATATGCCCTGTGAAATCCAATGCAGTATCAAATAAATGTGTTACTCATGCAGATGCTGAATGAGATGCTTACAATATGTGGTTTTCATAAGTGTACACACCCTTAACACAATGGTTTGTTGAAGCACCTGTTAAGTGAACTACAGCAGTCACTATTCCTGGAAGGGGCATACTAGCATGGCCCATCTTCACTTGCCATTATTTGGTCACTCTGCCCTAAAAATGTCCTCCAACTCTGCCAGATTGCAAGGTCAGCTCATGTGCACAGCCCTTGGAGGTCACACAGTGGCTTCACTACTGCTGTAGAGTCAGGGTTATGTCTGTCACCATTCATAACCTTCTCTGTTTTCAGATACAGCCATTCTTAGCAAGCTTTGGAGGTATGCTTCAGTTCACTGTTGTGTTTCAAGCTGACCCCATCCTCAGCCTTATTGCAGATGCTTGACAACTATGGGCCATACATGAGTGTTATTTTGCAGTGCTTCAAATTACAAACACCATGTGTACCGGCCTAGTTCCATCTAATAAACATCAAACCTAAAGGTGCATGCTGGCACCAGCAAGCTAAATATTAGGGATGGTGCCCCTGAGGTGGGGTGAGGTGTTGCTTGTGCACCATACGTATCATTATGAATAGTGTCTATAGGTTTGAGCCTTGGTCTCATGACAACATTACAGATTGCAGCACATGCCTTTGGGAGCCTTGATGTTATACTTATGCTACCTGTAGAGAGCCCTGGATGATGTATCATGTGGAACAACTCTTCCGTCTGATTACCCTAACACATAGGCCACACTTATGCAGAATCCAGGCAATTGTCGACACAGGTACGGCACAGGCAGTACTTGCTAGACATTCCTGCAAGTCCCTCAATGTTGCTGCATGTATTTGGCCAGCCTCCATGACCAGATTGCAAAAATTTTGTCATCTGGTTATTTTTTACATCAATGTTGTCCCATACTTCATACACACATACATGACTGCCTGCACTGTTTGCCATGGTATATGCATTGGTGAGGTAAGGCTACTTTTCCCACTCCTGAGTGCTACATTTTGGATATGGGATCCATTTCATGGTTTGTAAGATGTGTGCAAGCCACGGCTGCTTCTGTTGCAGGTGAGTAGGCAAATGTCATGGACATACTTCTTGGACAGCAGAACATGACTTGGTGTGACATTGAGGCCCTGTACTTGATGGAAGGTGTGTACTCAAGAAGAGTGAATACTTTCAGTACATCACAAGCTGCTTCCACGATATGTTATTTGGAGTGTGTGTACACACATATGCTTCCAGTGTTTGTTAAAGTATGTATTCCCCATATTTGTTGTCCTAACATAGGATTCCATATTACACATTCATTGCTCATGTTAGGATCACATTACAGGTTGTAAAAGGTGTGGAATGTGGTATTGTGATTTGCCGTTGTTTATATCAGAAACAGTTGCCATTGTAATAGTGGTGTATACACTGTTGTAGCCACTGTATAAGGGTAATGTTTCTGACATGTCCCTACTGTAAGCCATTTGTACCAACATTATGATAATCTCTGTCCACACATCTTGCACTAACAGGTTGTTAGGTATACTACAGGACTCTTACATATCTTTCAGATATGCTGCCATAGTGACCACTGTGATGGAGTGGAGTTAACACCAACAATAAGTGAACATGTACAGCATGCATAATGGGTAGGTGTGTTAAATGTGTGCATGGCAAATAGCATGGCCATAACATGGCCGGTGTATTGGAACAAATAAAATAAACTGAACAAAACAACTCCATACTCACCAGTTACAGGCTGTTGCCCCAGTTGTATACCAGAGGGACCTAAATAGTTGTGAGACAGAAGTAATGTCAGCAGCCACACCTGTGGCATTGGTACAGGGTGGGAGCAGCATTTCAGCACATTGACAGTACAAATGCATAATACTAGAGATTATGCACATCTCTTCATTACTACACTGCAGCAACAGACTATCTTATCTGACATATGCATGTAGATACTTTACAGATGAAAATGGATAAGCAATAGTAGTCTAGTAATATTTCCTGTGGCCTTACCTGCATGCTACTTTTTTTATTTTGTCTATTGTGTGGGTGGCACGCACCTCCACAATGCTGTCTTCAGCCTGCTGGCTTGGCTGGTGGGCTGGTACCTCAAGGCTGGCGAGGAGCTCCTCAGCATGTATCAGTGAGGGCTAGATGGAATGACCCCCACCTTTTGTTAGCTGGCCCCTCCTAACTGCAGAAGCACACTGACCAGCGTGGCAGATCAGATTGGTGCATCGATGCTGCGTCTGCTCATAATTTCAGTTGTGCAGGCTGACATCATTTACCCTGTGAACAAGCTCGTTCCACAGGGCGGTCCTCTCCTGCAGATCCTGGGCCCTACGGCCAAAGAGGATGGCATAATGCATGATGACATACTGGATGATTGCATCTTTTTTCAGGTTTGTAAATGCGGGCAGATGTTCCTGGGACATTGTACCTGGAAGCCATAAACAGGAAAAAAGGTCACAGGACCTCATATGGTTGTCCACATGCACATCAACAGTAGATTTTACTTGCAAATAATCCTGATTATACAATAACATTGTAAGCTATCATGGCTTTGACATCTTACATTATACTCCTGGCCCTGACCTGTCCAGTTCCCCCAATGTCGGATACTTAATGGCATAATCCACTATTCATCATTCATTTCCATGTAGAGAGATGACAGTGGCCATCTTCCATGTGGATGGTGTGTGGATGGTGGCATGTGTGTACTTGGCTGTAGTGTGTGATGGAACTGTGAGCACATGCCTGTGTTCATGTAGGAGGAAAACTGTGATGTTCCCATGACCCATGGAAACTTGCTGCTAGTACCATCAGTCAGCATTATGTCCATGCTCACCATTGATGCGGGCAGGAGTGTGGGTGATGTGCATATCCCCCTGTACTAATGTTGTGGACAGGGTGCCACTGTTCCTGCCTATCCTGTCTGATGCAGGTTGCCAGTATCCATGGCATGTGTGTATGAGGTGTGATTTACCCCCAGTACAGGTTGACATGTGGTACTGGCTCTGAGACTGCGTACATATGTGTAGACATGGTTGCAATTTGCCTTGCTGGTGTGGATATGTCTGATTTCTAGTCATAGTCAGCCTTACAGGAAGTCACCTGTGAACCTACATGCTTGCTCAGATAGAGGTGCACTTGCTTCCAAGTTGTGGTCTGCACCTATGTGCCCCTGTACAGCCATTATAGCAACCTATTATGTGCTTTGTGTCTTGGTGTTGTCCACCAAGGAGGATTACCATATCGTTGGTGGAGGATGGCTGTACAGGTAAGGTACTGCTGATTCCATATAGCTACAGTGGATATGAAGTGTACACACCCCTGTTACAATGCATGGTACTTGTGCAGTTGGAACATGACCCCACGAAAGCACATATCAACACAATCCCCACCTGTGATGTGTTCTATAGCCTGCTCAGTTCAATAGGAAACATAACCTGTCCAGTGGAAACATATGGGAATTAATACTCAGTACAGTAAGCCAGTTGAATGTGTGTGCACACCCTTACACTGATATGTTGTGTAAACACCTGTTGAGATGATTACAGCATCCATTTGTCTTGATTTGTACTCTAACATCTTATCACATCTTCACTTGGCAATGGTTGCTCAGCTTCCATGAAACAGGTTGGTTTCTTTTTCAGTAGAACTGTACAGGTTATGGGTCACATTTGTGGGTGAGAAACATTTTGACACAACTTTCTGTGGTCTCATTGGCATACAGTGCACAGACCTGACATTCCAACAGGTGTGTGTACACTTTGATATCCAGAGTATATGGGTGTTGATATAGCTGTTAGTGGTAGGCATGGACAGTGGGTCATAATACAGTTGTACACATCTCTGATTACTATGTGATAAGCATGCCTACTGTAGTACCCATATCAGTGTCATAGCAATGCAACAATCAGTAGCAGTACACATTTTATTTTGCTGTCTGCAGTGACAGTGATATTACACACATGTGCAACATGCACATCCTATTTTCCAGACAGGTTGTGACCCATGTTATTATTTCTGTGCCTTTCAGCTGAACATACTCATACATACACATGCTCAGAGGATACCTGGTACACATCTCTGTTCTATATCATTATGGCACATTGTATTTACAGTCTTGCAGCTCAATCATATGTCTCAACCTGTTATACCAGGCCTTCTGGTCATTGGTCCACCTCACTGGGTGACAAAATAGGGAAGTCAATTTTGATAATGTATCAATATAGCTGCCATAACACAAACATATGTGTAAGTGACTACAGATATCTGTCACAACTGTGAACTTTGTCCAGAAGAACACTGTACAGTTGAATATTATTCATTCAATATATCACATGCAGTTTAACACACACATCTGGAACAGTGCTTTACTATGCTCATGCCCTGTATATGTATCCTATATTTACAATACAAACATGTATAATAGTCATATTCACAGGTAACATATGGACATCGGCAACATCCATTAACTGGGCTAGCAGTGGCACAGACACAATTGTTTGACAAACACTCTAGTGGTTGCCATATGTGAGCTGTCCTTTCCCAGGGTGTGTCAGGCTCTTCACCTGTGACCCAACCTAGCCACCTCTTACAGCATCACATGTGGACAATGCCTAACATTAGGGGGTTATATAGGGACAGATCGTAGATATGCCTATTACAAACCTATGAAGTTTGTTTATGATACATTTCACATTACTATGACTGTTCTGAAGGTGGTGGGGTTTGAATCTCATGTGTCTGTCATGACTTTATTACTTCCACCTTCAGCTATTTGCCAGACTAATACAGATGTTTGGAGGAACAGAACAAACACTATGATGGCTAAATCTTGACACTCTGTGAAGATCTGCACAGTTGACAGGTATGGCCCACTGCAGACACAGCCAGATGCTGTGTCCATAGCATTTGTTCAGCAGGACATCATCACATCAAGTACTGATGGCACATATACAACTTTCATAATCATCTAACCCATTATTACAGACCAAGTATGGCATTCAATTACATGTTTCACATACCTGGTTTATCTTCAGGTTCCTTCTGTGTACCAGATGTCTTCTTATTTCTTATTTCGAGGTTTTATTTATGTTTTTTTTTGGTGTGTGTGTGTGTGTGTGTGTGTGTGTGTGTGTGTGTGTGTGTGTGTGTGTGTGTGTGTGTGTGTGTGTGTCTCTCTCTCTCTCTCTCTCCACTACTGGGATCGAGCTTGTTTGAATAGTTTGAAGCATGGCTTTTGTAGGTGATGCTCATGTTCAGATGATGGCCTCTGCACCAATTGCTGTTCTCCAATTGCTAATTGCATGCAGGCAGCTGTGTAGTTCTTCCAATAACCAATGTCATAGCAACCCACTACTATAAACAACTACATCATGTGGGCGGTGTCCCTTTACCTTTTCTGTATGGAAGACATCCTTCATGTGTGGGCAGCAGTGTTACAGACAGCAGGTAGGAATACCTCATACAACAGGACTTGCGGACACAGGCCAACTACATGTTTGTATACGTTTCCAGACCTAGGGACAGTGTGTGAGTATTGCTGTTATATGCATTGAATACTGCTAGTTGTACAGGGTTTGTGTGTACATGGGGGTTGGGAGGGTGGCCTAATGGTTCAGGTGTTTGCCTTACAAACACAAGGTACAGAGTTTGAATCTCACAGGGGTAATTGGCTAGGCTTAAAATGTCTTGCAAGGGCAGTTAGCCTAGTCCTAATCAATGAACCTATGCTAGTTTTGCATGTAATGCAGTCTGTCTGCATAGCTCTCAACTGTGGGCCTATCCACATGATGGCTAGAGGATTGGCTGTTATATTTTGTCTGTTCCCCACTCAGGCCTTGTCCCTGACATATCAGTGGCATTCTCTCCATTGATTGCTATCAGTACTTAGCAACATCCATTTGTGTTTCTGACTTCATATTCCTGAGTAAGGGTGTGTTGCAATCAATCCTGTAACAGCAGCAACTTTCACAGTGTATAACAGCAATATTTGGAATATGGCACTGTGTTTCAGCCTCTGTCCTCCACCTACATACCAAGCTTTGTCCAGATGTCATGCAGTAAGAAGCTGATAGGTATGGTCTATCATTATTTAGTGCTGACATTTCTGCTATCATTCCAGTGATGTTGTGGACTCCCACACAAGTTGTGGGGTAGGGTCCATATATATATGAGGGCTACAGCTGGACAAAACATGTGTGACTCTGTACAGTCTGGAGGTCAGTGTATAGAGAACACTGTTATATGCCCTTGTAAGACATTTTACGGGTAGGGGTATTAAATGTTTTTAACCTAGGCTGTTGCAACATGTGAAGAATATCAGTAATAAGAAAGATTAAGGTATATGGCTGTACATTTTCATATGTTTCACCATGGGAACAGTAGTGAGCTAGAGCTTACTGTCTTCCACGCAGTTCTGTTTGTCAGTGTGATAGTGACATTTTAAGTTAAGCGTTGTTATGTAGCAGATACATTTACATTGTGACAACTGATAATTTTATCCCTAGGGGGCTGAGTACAGAGTGTAATTGGAGGCTGTTTAACTACATCTGTAATTGTCGATTGATCCTTATCTTCAAGGCAAGTGTGCTTTTTACTGTTGTACTACTTGAAGGCTTTAGCCTAGACAGCAAAGTGTGTTATGTTTTTTTCAGATTACTGTATCATATGTTTTCTTTGAGAGTTGCATTAATCAGTTATGTATTTCAAACACCTAAAAGGGCATCCATGGATGTGAAAATTTAAGTTATTATAAAAGACTAAGATAGCTGAACTTGTACACTGCCTCTTATAGATATCTAAGAGGAGGTCTTATTCAGGTATATAGAGCATTTAAAGAAGGTTACCTCTGAAAATGTTTGGGCTTATCAAAAAGTAGTAGAGAACAATTAGACATTTATGTAGAAGATTCTATAGGAATGAGAAGTGTACTAATTAGTTCTCTGAGAGAGCAACTGATGCATGGAACAGACTACAAAATTACATTAAAGCAAGTACTAGTTTAGATATTTGTAAGAACATCCTGGACACGAATTATGGGAACAAGTGTTTTTGTATATTGGAAGGCTAGAAAGACATTAATTTCCATGTCTGAAATATTTATATGCACATGGATTGACTTGAGGCTTTGTCACTATACTCCATATCCTACAGACTGCTAAGAGGTGACCTGTGTCTGGCATACAAGGCATCGTCTGACCCATCATTGATAAATTTACTGCAGATCAGCAAGTCAAATGGCATCAGAACTACTTGGTCTAGGGATCTAAACCTCTTCTACAATATCAACAAAATGGTTTAGAGGGACAAGTATATATCACAGAAGGTACCACTACTGTGAAACATACTCTCCTTCCACATAAAACAAAGTTCATCCCATCTATATTCATGTGTAACTTAGATCTATGTATGGGAAACAGAAACTTTACTGCAGGACTGCCCTTATACCACTAATGGACACAGGCAGCTCCTAACTCCTTCATCCTGTGCATGGGTCCCCTCAAATTATCCCTGGTATGATCCCAGTTATTCCCATTAGGGGTAATATATATTTATTGAGAATGGAATGGGTAAGACCAATCTATAATCAAATACGATAGGCTATTTTGACCTCAAAAATGAAAATCAGCAAGGCTAAAAATGGCCAGCAATAGTACCTAGCCTACTACTTACAGATGACCCTATGAACCTAAATATTTGTACTAAATGAAGAGGGGTTCTAGTAATATTTCCATAGCCTAGCCTAGGAAACATCGGGATGTATTTAAAGTTCTCCAATGTGAGCCAAGTTTTCTACATTCTGGGGAGACATGGAATGCTGCATAGCAAGACATGGGATTACAGCTATGACAGAATGTCTAGAGAGGAAGGAAAGAAGAAGAACTCCAGTATCTAAGGAATGCATTAGCAAGTTGCTCCCAACAATCCTTGAAGACTTCTATTAAGCTATAACCCATCGTATGTAAGGCTGTGTGGTCTAGACAATGTCATAGACAAAAAAGGCTATTTCACCTTTTCAAATTTTGAGCAAAGGGTTTAACCTGCTGGGAAAGGGCAAGTAAACTGGTAGTTTTCTGCTAAAGTTGCCACTGTGTACTGCTATAAGTGAGATTGTTAATGGAGAAGCTAATATCTTGCATTATTGGGAAGCCCTAACCTTACCTAGCAGAACATGGTCTATCATGTTAAGGAAAAAGTTCTCATTCCATGGGATTAAAATGGGTCTATGGTTAATTATCAAAGAAACCATCCATTGAATGGCTTTTAATCGAATGCTACTAATTGACATTGCTATTTGATATATAGGCTTTACACTGTAAACCAATTCATCGAACAGTAATAGTTGGACAACATCAGGATCATCAGATGATGCTGTCAATGAAAACTGAACAAAAGTAACATTTGGAAATACAACATCTAAAGTGCACACTGTTATTTTATACAGTGTGCTCTTTGGAAGCTGTATTTCTGAATATTATTTTTGTTTAGTTTTAGTTGATAGCATCAGAGCACAATCCCGATGTTGGCCAACTATAACTGCTCAATGATTTGGAAAGCCTATATGATGAAAAGGAGTTTTGATTATTAGTATACAATTAAAAGACATTCAACAGATGTTTTCTTCGATGATTAACCATAGACCCAAATAAAAAGAGGTTGAGAGGGTGGCCTAATGGTTAAGGTGTTTGCCTTGCAAGTACAAGGTGCAGGATTTGAGTCTCACATGGGATTATTGGCTAGGCTTGAAATGTCTCACAAGGGCAGTTAGCTTAGTACTAATCTATGAACCTATTAGTATGAAAATACACTTTGAAACAATAAGTCATTGTCACATGCCTTAGCTACAAATACTGCCAAAAGCAGTTTTAGGAAGTGGTTTTCCTTTTTTCTGTAAGCATTCAAAGGAAGCCAGTATGAAGTTATCTCTCAAAATAAGCTGTACTAAGACAATCAACCAATTATTGCTTTGCTCCAGCTAGTTTACCAAGAGCATTTTATAGCTATCTAATAAACACTCCATATGATTCCAGATAGGAAAGTGCATTCCTACAGGGCTAGGTGAGCCTAGTTTTACTTATATTAACCTGAAGGCACTGAAAGAATTTAAAACATATGCCTCTGCCAAGCCTACTGCAGGACATTTGTATGGCAATCTCCAGTGAGAAGAGAGTTCTAATCTAAGATGTACAACCTGGCCTATAGAGGAGATTATTTTCCACTATATTGAAGAAATACTATAAGATAAAAATCAGAGATATATAGTTTTATGTTTGGAAGCCCCATCTTCTCTGATTTCCGGGCATTGAATAGCACATGTCTTTTCATCTAGGACTTCCGGACAAACAAGTTGAACTGTAATAACAATCTATGTAGTGTGCCTATAACACTATGGGTTTTAAAGTATGGGAATATACATCTCAACATACTACAAAAGTGGTGAGAGTGCTATACAAAGTTTACTGAATCTCCTACTCAGGGGCAGGTGTATTTTTTTCTAAACATGAATCATGATAAATGGGTTGTACAGACAGTGCAACTTGATTTTAACCATATTTCCAAGGAAGTTCTTCAGGATTATGCCCAGATAACTTAAGGTAAATGGACGTCTGGGGATGGGTCTTTACTTGTGTAGATAGTAAAATGTTTTGAATATAGTTGCACTGTGTAGCTCTGTACCTGCACTCCATTTTAAAATGTGAGCACAAGTATGAATTTAGCATTAGAATACATTTAGTGGCAAAAAGTTTATGGCTGTTTCTTTATTCACTAGCCATCTTTGCAAGCTGAAACAAGAGTTTGGGTTAATATACTTGTGATGAAAGGAGGTACTGCCAACACAGCTAGATGGAATTTTGCAAATAATTATATGTCATTTGGGAGTATCAAACTAATTTATATAAGATACTTGTGTTATAAATGTATTAGAACTATGTCATGTGTATATCAAACTGTTCTGTACAGATGTTTGTGCTGAAAAGGTATTTGTAAAGTGCTTATGCTTGCGATGTCTCCACAGTGTGCCCTACTAGAAGAGAACAGAAATGTACATGCACTATTATAACTGTTTAAATGTATCTGTTTTAACAGAGAAAACTGGAGGGTTAGCCTCAGTCCCGCAAACTTTAGGAAAATATGTGTAATTAAATCACTTTATAGGCTAGGCCATAAAGAGGCTATCTGACAGGTTTCAATGCAGTTAAAGACACAAAGTCTGTACTAGGAAGCTTTCTGTATTGTCTTTGGGGTGAACTAATTACTTCTTTGGAAACATGAAGAAATGCAATTATTTTATGACTTCCAGCACCTGCCAAAGATCTGAGCAAAAGCCCTTGTCTATGTATTTTTACAGGTAGAAGCTAAATGCTATCAGCTGCCAGCAATAGGGGTTTTGCCTGGGAACTAGAAGTCAGATGACCAGAAATTATGTCATTCTGCAAGCTATACAAGCAGCAATGTTTTAGATATTATTTTGAGAAATCTCTTAGTAACAAAGAGCATTCCACATTTTGTCTTGGACCTAACAACAACAACAAGGACAATTCACCACATCTGCCTTGTTCTATTACGTAATTTATTAGGGAACAATATAATTAACTTAAATTCAGTCAGGAATAAGTGAAGTTTAGATATTATTTTTCTTTATTTGTTTGAGATTATCCTTAAATGTTGTTTTCAATATTTCCTGTGGTTATGAACTCTGATGTCACTGTTAGTATATACTTAGTGGGTGGAATTCATTAAAGCCTACATGGAGTGATTCTCTGTGTAGGAATAGTGTTGTGCCCAAACATGGAACATGGCTGCCAAGCAAGCCAGGAAACAGGGCTGAGGGGCATACACAGGTGTGCAGACATGGAGGTGTCCACAGAATGCAAATCACCTCATAAGCTGGTGAAAATCACTCAAATGAGGTGGATTTGTGATCCAGTAAGCAGAAAGGCACCTGTGTAGGTCCTGTGTTGGTGCAGGAAATGTATGTGGATAGAAACTGTGTACTGGACTGCAAAAATAACACAGAGGCTGTAAAAGGCTAGTTAAAAGGGTGGTTATGGCACCATAGGCATGCAAGTGGCCAAAACTATGGCCATTGAGTCCTGAAAGCAATGCAAATTATTAAAAATCAATACTTTTTAATACATATATTATGTTTGCACACTGCACAAACATGCTGTTATAGAAAAAAAAAACAAAAAAAAACATAAAAAGTCAAAAGTACATATTTGGCAATATAATGCATTATAGTGCCCAGGATGCAGAGTATTACAGTGGCAGTTGTTAGTGGTTGCTATGGAGGCAAGCCCTGGATTAGTCCAGTATCCAGGGTATACTCAATTAGCTATATGTAAATGAGCTGAGATTACTGAATAGCAAAAATGGCTACACTGTCCGAAGATACAACCAGTCAGGCTAGAACCATGTAGGTAGTTATAGAACAGGTAGCTGACATCAAAAAGGGGTGTATCACAGTATGTTAAAGTGGATTGAAGCTCAGTGGCACCTGTTTGTGCTCAGCTAAGCAGGGGTGTGTGTCAGATGCTGCTGAACATGTTTCATCAAGTTTAAGAAAAGTTGAGCATGGCTGTGGTTGTGGGAGTGCCAAAACTGTTGAGCATTATTTACATTAGCTCCGTGGGTTTGCTTGGGATGCTGCACTGCTTAGCAGTGAAAGAAACAGAAACAAAATGCCTGGGAAAGCCAATCAGGTAGAAATGACTGATAAGCAATGTTCAACAGACATTAGCCCATTCAAACCCCCAGTGTTATACCTATCAGGTGTAATATACCATAATGAGCCAATCACAAAGGCTGCAACTGCAGCCCTCACTATAACATATGCATACACCCTACAATCTGATTTCCCCACATACTCTGCACCATTGGAGTACACGCTTGGAAATTTTAACTGACTAAATGCTAGGGGCTGCTGCTGCTCTGCTACATCTGTATGTGCTTGAGGCTGAGGTCAATGAAGATAATGATGCTGACAATAGGCCCAGATTGAGAAGGAGAAGTGTGTTCCGGCCCAGGGTGACCTTCTACAGCTTCCATCAGCTGGAGATTGTACACATATGCACCTAGGTAACCATACACATATGCAGCCATACCTTGGCAATGTCACATTTCTGCATTGCCACTATGCCACCATAAGCTACTGTATTGGCAGCAGGTCCCCACGGCATAGACACACAGACACCTGGAACAGAAACAGACTAAGGTCTGGAAGACAACAGTCAGTCAGCAATACTAACAGCAATACAGCATCATGGCACAAAGGTACATACACTTTGATGTGTACGCATGACAATTGTCAGCAGACAGCACCTTACAGGGCATAACACTACTACACTACAAACTGCCATTGTGTACTGTATTCACCCTGTGCATCAGACACATATTAGCATGTCCCTGCATCAATGGTATGGATGACAGAGATGTGGCACAGGTATCATCACATGCATAGGGTGTGGTGTGGGGTTGTGAAAAGCCTAGGCTGTGCCACACAGTTGACAGTGTGTGTGTGTGTGTGTGTGTGTGTGTGTGTGTGTGTGTGTGTGTGTGTGTGTGTGTGTGTGAGTGTCTGGAGGGGTGCTGGTCAGCTGGGCTATGAAGAGGAGCTGCGTGTGTCTGGTGGTGACCTGCATGTGACAGTGATATGTGTCTCTGTGTGTGTGTGTGTGTGTGTGTGTATGTGTGTGTGTGTGTGTGTGTGTGTGTGTGTGTGTGTGTGTGTGTGTGTGTGTGTGTGCGCGTGTGTACACAGTCAAGCCATGTGCCAGCCCTACATGAGGGTATGTTGGACAACTGTGGACTGTACATGGCAAAATCTACAGTTCACCATCTCCAGCCACAAACATGGGAATTGGTTCGACCAGCAGTAGCACTGGTACCACCATACCCAGGGCCAGATGTGATACTACTTGCTGATGGTGACCGGTGTCTGTTAGGTCTGTGTCCATCACGGGACTGCCCAGGACCAGGTGCCCATGGCCTGTCACATTGTGGTGTGGACAGCACCTTCTCTTCAGTAATACTGGTGGTACTGCCACTACGGGAGTGTGACTGTGCATGGCCACATGGGCTCTTTGCAGATGTTGTTGATGACCTACGTCCATGTGTCTGATGCCCTACTCCCACCACATTTTCAAGCGCAGACATTGCATGGTTAAGGGCTGACAATGTCTCACCCCACCATCTATACACTACATCAATGAAATGACATAAGGAATCACCAGTGTTGTGGATGGAGTCATGCATGCCAGTCAGTGTGGCATCCATGACCCTCAGCGTCCATCTGGTGTACCATTCACAATGTGCCTGTGCATTCATGACAGACCAAAACATGCATTGGTTGACACATGCTGTAACACCTCTGACAGGTGCTGGATGGGCAGCAGTCCTCCTTTGAACACCCCTCAAAATCTGCCCATGTGGAAACTCACCAGCTCTCTGACTATGGCTAGTGTCTACAGTTACAGATGTCATAGTCACCACAATCTCCTGTTCGATGCCATCACCCTCTGACTTCCAACATCTGTGGCTGATGGAGACTGAGTATGTGTGGGCATACTGACTGTGTGCAGGGACACTGGGGGGGGGGATGGGATGTCAAACAGCTGCCAATAACCCCATCTGTACCTCACTATGGCCACCATCATCATCAGAGTCCAATGAGACACTGACATCAGGTTGTGTGGGAAAAACACTCCAACCCCCATGGTCACCTGTGAGGGGAGAACAAAATGACTGCATTAATTCCTGCACTATAATGTCTGCTGATCCACACACACACACACACACACACACACACACACACACACACACACACACGCACACACACGCACACACACACACACACACACACGCACACACACACACACACACACACACACACACACACACACACACACACACACAAACACACACATACAAGTGAGGTGCCACATATGCATTAGACAGACCACACCTTTTGGAGCAATGTATCCTTAGGGTGAAAAAGTGAATGGGATCACTCATGGATGCCTGTACAGGAAACACAGATCCCATATTGTCGACATTCACTACAGACAATCATCTCCCTTTCTGCACGTATTTCTGCAACATCAGAGGAAGTACTTGAATCTGCTCACTTTTGGTGGACAAGGACACCACCTATACCAGTGCTGTAGGTCTAGCATACTTGATTCCTGACAAAGTCAGTGTAGGCTTTGCCCCGGTCCTCCCCATCAGTACATTAGGACATTCCCAGTGCCTGTCTCATTTTCCTATATGTAGTGAACATGTCACCACTGCCATGTGAAAGTCATGGTATACAGCCATCATGGGAGCCTATCACATCTCTGGATGCATCCTAAATGACCCCCAAGCATGATCTTGCAACACCATAAGGCACTGTATTCAAAGGAGGCTTGACTACCGCCTTTGTTCCAACCATGTGAAGGACAACCATTGTCACTCCTTTACATTAAGGTGGGGTGTCCACCAATCTGTCACATTATACGCCCATCAGCCTAACTACACTGATCTCCAAGGCCATAGCACAGTTTATAGTGAACTTCATTAACAAGGACATTGGTGACATCCATGCACTCCATCATGCACAGTTAAGCTTTTTCAAGGAAGGGATCATGTCTGTTACACTTGATTGACCTCTTTGACACAGTCACCAAAGCCATGTGGGGGGGGTGAGAGTGCACACTGCCTGCCTTGACCTGGACAAAGACTTTGACAGAACCCAGTTGGCCATAATAGATATACGCTCCGAAGTATGCATCACATCACATGTTTTCAGTGGGGTAGCACACTGGCGAGTTGACATGACCCACCTAATCCATAAAAGGGAATCCATCTCAAGCAGTTGACCCATAATTAGCAGTGCCACCTGGCTTTCTGTGTTTGGGCCTTTGTTATGTGTGATGTAAATTTCTGAGGTGCAGGGCACAGGCACAGCCATTGGGCTATGGGCAACCATGTTTGCAGACGACTGCATGCTGTGTGCTGTCACCAGATTCCCTAGTGATGTGGACACCTGCCTAGGAGGGTCTCATGCAGACACACAATGGGTGCCATAAACATGGCCTCAGCCTGCATACCAGTAAATGCAGTGTCAACCTCTTTGGGGAGACTGACATCCCCACATATTATCACAGTACTAACAACATCCTAGGCATGCAATCAGTAATGAGGGATCTATGTACACAGGTTGATGGCAACATAGCATTTCACCACCATGTTGATTCCGTTGTAAGGTAAAACTTCTACATGGCTCAATGAATACATAAGGGTATACCATCCAGAGATATGCGGTCCTAACATCCCTGTATTCCCCCCTATAAGGCCCATTATTGAGTATAATGCTCCATCTGTCATTCATCTCATACAGCACATGCAGCATCTGTAGACATCACAGAGGTTCCCCACCAGGGAATAGCAGGGCCTCAAACATCTACGAAACACACATAGGCTATAAGACCATCCCTCTACCTAGTTTCATGCATATTCCTCAGAGGTGACCTCTGCCTGACATACAAGGCAAACACGAACTCCATATTGTTGGGACTGCTGCACAAGTACAACTGTAGCTCGACTCTATTAATCCTCACACACCCTCAACCTGGATTGTGACATCAACTAGGCTTGTTGGTAGCTCAGATGTGTGTCCCACACACTCACCCTGCTGTGGAATGGACACCCTTTCCACATCAGGCAGGGTAGCTATTTACACATTTACAAGTGGAACTTGGATAAACTGGACTGTTAGCAGCACATACACCCTTGGGATACCACCTGTGTCCCTGTTGGACTGAGGCATCAGGTGCTGCCTTGCATACTTATAGGATACCATCTGGGCTAGACTTATGGGGGCTCAGGGTCCATACCCTAGTAACCTCATATGATCCTAAGTATACCAGCTATGGCCTGTGTGCTGTGACAGACTGTGTTGTTATGTGTCCACGCCCATCACTGCCATCTACTGTGGTGTGTCCCCTATGGGCAACATTACAGTACCATGTCATACAGCCAAAATCTTACAAATAAGTGACTGGTACTACAACAAGTGTATGTGGACATTCCAGAAACATGTGTGCTGCACAACACCTGAGAGCAGTGCAAATGTGGTGTAGGTTTTCCTCCTCGTAGGTGTCCAACATCTGCAGTACACAGATGTTTGTGGAATGTGTACATGTGCCTGATATATGTGGACCCCCTGCCAGACAAATGTGGATGTCTGGAAACCAGTTGGGCAATATGTAATGGTTGTACCTAGACTGTGGGGAATGTGTCTGTGACATGGCAGATCCCTCAGAACACAGAAATAGTACATCACTATCTGGTACTGTATTCATTCCCTTACATTGTATGCTCAATATGTACACACTGCTGCTAAGACGGAGCCTGTGTCCCCCCACTACTGCTGCCCATAATCTGCTGTTCTGCTGCAGGGGGTCACCTGGTATGCTAGCCATAACTGTAAGGCAATGAGATACAGGTATGGAGTACACAGTGACCTAGCCAGAATATGTCAGGAACAGTCAGGGACACCTGGACCATGGATGAACTATACCTGCATGACATTCACAGACTGAGAGGGGCTCACTGATAGTGCATGATGTGATATTCCATCTGTACCCCCCAGTAGTTACTGTCACTATTGTACAACAGACAATCCAGTAGCATTTGTACATGAGCTGACCATTGCTGGGGGGACTCAGGGGTCAGAGTTGCGATCTATGTCACTGCAGACAGAGCCAAAAGGGAAGACAGTAGGTGCTTGACAGCTGATTAACAGCAACATGTCATTCCAAGATATGTTGTTGAGACCTTCTCTGGAATTCCTATTTCCCATGACTGCATCCCCCATCTGCATTCCGTTACACGGGGAATTCTATGACATACCTAGTATAGTGCTGTACTCCTTTGTGAGCAGAAATCCAGTGGTAGTTTTCCCAGGAAAGTGCAGTCTGTCTTCATGAAGAAAGTCACCAGCCTGTTTACCATAGGCAGCAGCTTGCCTTTTGTAGGTAATGCTCATGAACAGGTTATTCCCTGTCCACCAATCTGTGACTTACACTTGCTAGTAGAATCCCAAACAGCTGGGATGCATTCTCATTACCCAATGGCATGGCAACACAGTGCTATAATTAAGACCTTTGTGTAGGCCTTGGCCCTTTTCCTGGCCTGTGAGGAAGACATTACGGAGGTGTGGGAGCTACAGCATCACAGAAGGTAGGTAGAAATAATGTCCACTGTTTGGATTGATGTGGTATATCTACAATTTTGCATGCTATGTTTGCCCATAGTAACAGACTTTCTGATTCTGTGTCAGTTTACTGTTTAACAAAGTGTGTTGGGGGTCAGTAAGGAGACAGGCAGATGTGAGTGTCAAACATTATTTTTATCTCAATGTGCATGCTGCTGCAGTTGACACTGGTCTATCAACTGTGTATGTTTGTAGGGGGGAGACTGTGACACATGTCCTGTCACCTGACCATTTTGCCCCAACTCTTTATGTATGGGTGTTGTGTGGATGGCCTGTTCTAGGTGTTTGAGAGGTATGTTATGTCTGTAGCAGGTAGCTGAACATACTGATGCATGGGTAGCCGGCTGCCACTGCTGCATTCTGGCCAGGAGCCCTACTGGGGATTGTGAATACATCGGGGACAGCAAACTATATATGTGAGTGAGGGACCAGTGTCAGCTCTGTTGTGACAGCATAGCCAGGGTGAGGTTACCCATAACACTCCATGTGAAGCATGTGCTTCTGGTTCATATGTTACATAATAGTGCCACCCAGAGAGTGGCAGGCATCATTAAGGACACATATTCATATTTGTGACACATGTCCTACTCTACAGGCCTTTGATGTGCTACTGTGGGTGGCAATGACTGCGGAAGCAGCAACCAGTTCTGCCGGACATTGCAGGGCTCAGTTATTTCTATGTTGTATTGACAGGCATGTAGTTGTCATGCAACAGACTGGACTGTGGGCCAGGACTGTGGGTATCCAGATGTCACACATGCTACTTATGTCACAGATAGAGCAACTGATTCATTATTATGGCAGGTGTAGTTGTAATACATATGTGCATGCATACAGTATGTTACACAGGATTGGCCTGAACATGTTTGCTCGAATGGGTATGACATGTGACACTGACCTGTCTGTCCTGATTTTGTAACTTCAATCTGCACTGAATTGCCAGTACTTCAGGACACAATGAATAGATTTTATGACAACCATGCCATAAGTAGGTGCCACAACTGTGGACATTCTGCAACAGTCTGGGCAGTTGTAAGCTCTACCTGATATCGTAGGCCTCCTGTGCATCCATCAACATGTATTTGTCTGTGTACTGGTTTGGTGTCTGCATCGCAGGCCCAAGTACACTGTCATTTATCCCATTATATATAGAAGTAGGGTGTCACTGGCAATCAGAATGTTGTTGTTTGTCTTTCTGCTTTTCACGGTTAGGGGTCGCCACAGTGAAACTCCAGTCCGCTAATGATTGGCAGTAGATTTTCACGAACGCCGAGGTGCCGGCTCAACGTTCAACCTTCAATGAAGGCACGCCCATTTACGCATGTCTTCCGAATGACCACCCAACCGTGGGGAGGACATGCAGACTCCACACAGAAGGCACACCCTGCACTCCAGCTGAGAATCGAATGGGAGAACCTCTTGCGGTGAGGAACAAGACTACTGCTGCACCACTGTGGATGCATCACTGGAAATAAGAATATCTTTGTAAAAACACCAGTCTTTCCTCACAGCTGAGTGGCTTAATGGGCTAATGCACTGTCCTGTAGGTGACAGAGTGCTGGGTTCAATACTTTTCTGGGGTGTGTATTTTTTCTGTTGTGATAGCAGTGTAATCCATGATATATTTATAAAAACATCAGTTACTCTTCAGAGCTGAGTTGGCCTGGTGAGTTAATTCACTATGCTGTACTTGACTGGGTTTGAGACTTGGCAGGTGTGATTATTTTATTGATGTGCATAACAGTGTCAGAGTAAGATAAGGTGATTAAAGTGGTTTTAAGTAGTTTTAAGTGTGTTTGAGTGGATCTTTGAGACACGCAGCAATGCCAAGCAGCACTTAGTCCCACTTAAACCTGCTCTATTCCCAAAAAAAGAAAAGAAAAAAGGGGTGATAGGAGAGCGGTGAAATGGGGGAAAGCAGGGAAAAAACAATATGAAAGGCTGGTAAGGATGTGCAGGATGGGTGTAGGAAAGGACTATAGCTCTCCATTTCTTGTACAGCAACAGCTATGCATGTTGTGGACAATTTGGAATTCGGAGCCTCATATCCCATAGGGAGGGGTGTGGGTGATATAACTTTGTTGATTAATTGCTGGGATGACTGATTGATGGCAGTGTATGTGGGGGTTAACTGGAGATCTGTGTATGGGGCGATATTTCTTTGCAGGACAGATGCCCCTTTTTTTAAGAAGAGAGTGGAATATTGGGCAAGGGTTGTAGGTATGTTTGGGGGGGTAAGTTGGGAAGAGACATTGTGTTTGCAGACAGACAAGACAGTGGTGGTGTATGACACATGAGGGGAATAAACAGCTTGGATGGGGATGGTGCTTGGGAATCAGAGGACCAAGTTCCCCCAGATGACAACAGTGGGACTGAGATCCCCACCCAAGGGCAGTCACTACTGCTCCTTCCTGGCTACAGAGGTGGCTGTGCTGAGGGCTGGGTGCCAGGACTGGCCTGTCTCTCTAGGTGCACCAGTCTGTCCTCAATCTGGCGCAGTTGGTCATCCAAATCACACTGGATAACCCTGCACACCATCCCTGAGAAATGATTTTAGGTGACCACATTCTCTCCATGCCCAAGCCTAGTGGGGGTGGCCCCATCTGCTGAGGCAGTTCCACCCTTTGGTGGTGCAGGACCAGCAGTGGAGGCAGCTCCAGGTTGGGTCCCAGATGTGCTGGGACCCAGTGCCATGGCCAGTTGAGGTGGGATAGGCGCCTTTGGACAATGCTATGGTGTATTGATTAGTTATGAACAGAAAGTGTCATTGTTAGTTACACAGCATGCATGGGTGTTACAGTTAACCTAGAACAATAGAATTTCATAGCATACAGAACACAGGCATGAATGGAATAACAGTCATTATTGTAACAGCATGCCAGTAACAGTTACGGCAAAATGCCAACAACATTGGTATTTCAACAAGATACGTTAGTATGAATCCATTGTAATATATAACCAATAATTCAATGCAAGGCCCAATATTAAGTTTTGAGAACAACATATGTGAAAATGAAACCATACCCATAGTATAAGAATAATTTGTGATGCAGATAAGAGGTAGGGGAGAGAAAGACATTCCATTACCAACTGTATAGGCTAGATTTTTCACAACAGTACTGCTCAATACTCTAAAAGTCTGCCCTTATTTTATGTCTACAAGTGCCCTATAGCTGCTGTAGTATGTACATACCTCTCAAGATATCTAGATGGGATGGTTTTGGCCAAGCTGTAACGCCTACAGGTACATTACTACAGGGGACTATTACATGTCATGGGAACACATATGACTACAAAAGTGTACTCTGCACTGATGTTGTGTGAGTGTACTACTGGCATACTTCAGCTGGGTTTATATTTGTTTAGTACCACAAATGACCAAGAATAGTACCTCCAAATTCTTTTATTTGAACAGCAGATGTAAAATTTCATAAAACTGAAAAACATAGGAATAAATTTCTCTTAGCGCCTCAGCTTAAAACAGCCTTTACAGAGTAAAGTACTCTGTAAAGGCTGTTTTAAGCTGAGGCACTAAGACAAATTTATTCCTATGTTTTTCAGTTTTATTACATTTTATATCTGCTGTTCAAATAAAAGAATTTGGAGGTACTATTCCTGGTTGTTTGTGGTACTAAATAGTTTTCTTGTCTTTAGTGGGTTTATATCTGTGTCCAAGGTTTTGGACAGCAGTGATCACTATCCATGACAGAGTGACACTTGAGAGACATGTATCATGCACAGTGTAGAGAGTTTACACTTATCCTGCTGCCATTGGCAGGCATGGGGGTTAGACTTTCAGCAGACATTCACAGATGCAGCAGGTATACCACAGTACCAACAATAGACCATTTAATTTGTCTTATTAACTTGGAATAGTACTGTACTTCATGTCAGTTTATTTAATGGAGGCTTATCACCTTGCTGAGAAATGCTGTTTACGCACTACTACATCTGGACACAGACATTAGTATACCCTTCATACAGGTACTATAGACATTTATTTACCTGTAAGCACTGTAGGGAGAATATCTGTTAACAATGCATAACTGTTTCTATCAATAGTCAGTACTACTTGTCTGTTACTATAAATATATCTTACTACCCATCCCTGGATTCAAACCCTGGTCTGTGTGTGGCAAAATTAACAACATATGCATTGTTTATCACATTGAGCTAGTGGGCCACTGATTTGTGGTGATCGACTGATATGTACCTAAAGCTCATCTGGTGACAAAGTGTGACCTGGTGATATAGGTAGAGTATCACACAAGACTGCAGTGACAGTTGAACATACATGCATGAGATTAATACTTTGCAGGTGTACACAATTAACCTCTGGTGGATGGGAATATGTGTGATGTGTAAAGACCATATTGGGGTGTTGGGTTGCCTACCTAACCTTTATACATTTGCAGATGGTATATTTGCAGTTTACAGCTATTACAGTTTCATACTTGCCTGCATCAGTGTACTTACGTATAGATATGCATATAGCTGAAATGCAAAGGTAAACACAAGACAATCCTGGGAGAAACACAGTATGATACCTTATACAGTACTACTCTAGGTTCAGAGCTTAGTGTGAAACAAATATATTGCATTACATCTTGTAGTACAGCTCCACAGCTACACTTTAGCATAACAGTTATTTATTGGCTCATCTCCGGTCACTTCATGGTGTTATACCCATGTTTACTTCACAAAACCTGTAATATTTGATTTCTTGAACAACAGCCCAGAATACACACAACAATTGGCAGAACACAGATTTATTGAGGGTGAGATGACACAGTGATTGTTATACAGCTGACAATCCTTATTGTTCTACATTTTAAATAATGCAGGTATTGGAAGACATATGCTATTACACACTCTATGCAGTGCTACCTTTATTTCTTCATAATTCTGACTGCAGTAGTACTATATTTCCTGTAGATTAGGAAGGCAGTTAATTTATTCCCTTCACATTTTCAATGCTGGTGTACTTTATTACCAGAATATGTATTATTAATACAGTATACACATTATTCCCAAGCATTATTCTTTCTGTAACAGTAGCATGTTTCATGCTTTCATCTATATTGAACTGTACCTGGAAATACTCACTTATATCAGTCCAGGTCTATATATACATTCATTGCAGTACACTCACAACAGAATATACCTACTAACAGTTACTGCTGTATTCTTTCTTAATTAGAATACTATATATTGCAAGATATATCTGTTCTCACCAGATTCTAATCCTGGCCAGGTGCCCACCATGGGCCTCCAGGTTGCGAGCCCTCTCCTCTGCAGCTGTGGGGGGAAAACACTCCATTATGCATACCTCTCTATCGGATATTCATACTAGAATTTGGTAAATTAATGGTTCCTATACATACAAACTTCTGGGTCATTGCGGTACTGAGCATCTTGGATCCACTGGGTCAAGAGATCCCCCTTCCTTCACTTCAAGTCATCATAATGATGACACACCTGCTCACCAGTGCAGGAGATGCCAGTTGCAGTGGTGAGGTCATGTGCCAGCCAGACCCAGGCCTCTGACTTGTATTCAGAGCCCTGGTACTGGCCCTGCAGCAGCCAGTTGCCATGGTCTTTGACAAGGAGCCTAACCATGACCCTGGACTCCAAACTTTCCCAGTGCTACGCCTGCAGGCTTGCACCCTCTCCAATTCCAGCCATAGCTCCTGTAGTGATCAAACTCTAACTGCTGTATTCCCACCTGTTCAGCTTAAATAAGGCTGTTTTCCACTCTTTGGCACCATTGGACCATTTTTAAAAATGCTAAGTGAAGCTTAGCACCACTCACACCTGCTATGCTTAGCTGAGCAGTGCTTATACTGGCAATGCTTAGCAATGCTTAGTGGTGTGCAAACCCATTTAACTGAGCTGAGGACTGCTTAAATTCGGATTGCTTAGCAGTGCCCAAACCAGCTAAGCAGAGCTGCATGCTGCTAAGTACTGCTAAAACAGGTCTTGTTTAAACATTGCTTGGCTTGGCTTAGCAATGCTTAGCAGAGCTTAGCAATGGACAAGCCAGAGTTTTTCAAAAATAAAAAAAAAAATTATTGAAGGCAATTGTTTATTAATGATACTTTATTATTATGTGTATTTATTTTACTTTATATCTCCTAAACATATGCATTTCTCTACATTATCTTGCAATGTAACTTTGATGTATTGTACATTTGTGTGTAACTGGGACTTTTATCCTTGGGTATCCACTGAATATGGGCTTCTGGTCCAGCTGGACTAATCCGGTTGACAAATGTGAATATATATATATATATATATATATATATATATATATATATAAATGTAAACGCTATCGCAGGTAAAAAGTCGAATAACCTGTATTCAAACCGTGCACCTACTGCACACAAAGCCATCATTCTAACCATTCCGCTACTGAGGATATGGTGACTAGAGCTATACAGTTCTAGATAGCTCTCAGTTATATTTAAGCACTGCTGATCACTGTGCCATGCTGTGCAAACCCATTTAGCTATGCTTAAACATGACCTTTTCTAATTAAATGCATCCGGTTTCTATTTTTAGATGTCTGGCATGTGTTACTCATCTGTGGACACTGTAATACACCCCCTACACTGATTCTGTAACCATGTTACATGTCTCTCTCTCAGTAGTGCACCTTCATTAATATGCAAGGAGAGCTGCCGAGGAGGAGCTGCCAACACGGCCACAGTACACTCTGTGTAGGACTTATGCCATTCCTACATGGAGGTTATTAAATCTGGGGGAGTATTTTCTTGTTCTTTTATTATTTATTATTAATTATATTTAAGCCTTTCATTGTGGCTGATTTTTGTAGAGATATTTAAGTTTTGAGAGTAGTTGCATATTTATTTGGTAACACGGTGTGGGCCACTCCTAACAGCCTTGCTCTTGGTCAAACTACCATTTGTATAAATTTAATATTACACAGTAAGATTGGAAACCCTTTGTTAAGGGCCCTAAAGTAACTCATAAGGAGTGACTGGTGGCAGTGGTAACTACCTTATAGTCTGGGCAGAAGGGCACATAGCTTATAATCCTGTGCTAGCCTTTCCCAGGTGTTTGTAAGTGCAAATCAAACCTCATGGAGTGTGGGTATCAGCTACTTGGACAGGGACATGAAGTACTGGTTGGACAGAGAGGGTGCTGGAGGTCTTGGCTTGGTCACTCAGCTGAGAGCTCAACCCTATAGCTGTGCCAGTGGGGAGTATTATTAGGGATCTGAAGAAAGAGGGAGAAATGAACCCCAGACTGACTGTTGTCTCTGTGTGCTCTTAATGGAAATTGCACTTGATGCAGAGAGATGCATCTGGAAATATGGTGTGTGTGCTTGTTATCCTCCCAGTGAATATCCCACACTGATTCCAGTGGTGAGGCTTGAGGCTCCCTTATTACCGGTGGGCAGTGGTGGGTCATCACAGTACTAACAGTCTTATAGTTCACCAGCTCTTTTAATACATTTGATTAGTTCATTAGCATTTCATAACAAGTGTTATCATACAATAAGCAAATATTCCTTCATTGAAATTGCCCAATGTAAGCTGATATAAAAAAAAATTAATTGAAATCAAGTTGAAAATTAAATTAAGTCAACTAATCCACAGCTACAAGTTGACCTCTGTACTGGAGCATGAACAGGACATTTGATAGGCAAAGAATGTAATGAACTAAACATCGTGGATTGCAGCAGTCTGAAAAAGAATTTGACAAAAGGCTGGACTAGATGAAGCAAAATATTATGAAACTGCATTTCTCACTTTAATAGAATTAATAGTAAGGACAAGAAGAGTGGAACATAACTAGATAACTCACTGTTCACACTATACTCATGACTGTAAACTGTGCAGTCAGTTTGCTAGCAGAAATTGCAGTTGTGATGTCTCTGCAATGTTACGATGTCATGTGAGTCTGCACTTTTTGACTGTATGGATGACATTGTTTTAATTATATCATTGAAGTATATAAGAAACATCCTCCCCAGGATTCATGAAGCTTGCGCCAGGTGCAGACGTAGCGTCGGCGATCTAACACGAAATATGGCCACCGAGCGATTCAGGTACGAGCTGTTTCCATGTGCACTACCTGCATACGCTACGCCCACACAACTCCAGAGCCTTGCATGCTAATTACCCTATGTGCAGCAGTGTAGCATGCAAATGAAGGTATGTAGTGGTTCAGGAAGTGGTGCAGGCGTAGTGTAAGCAAGCAGAAATGTAAACCGTAGAAAACGGTTTACATTTTTGCAAACATAAAATTGGAGCCATGATAGCCGACCAAACACATGTATTATAATGTTAATATATGCCAATGGCTAAATATATAGCCATTGGCATAAAAAAATGTACAAAATATAAAATTAACATTTAATATATATAGTCACACTATCGCGAAGTGGAAGCGCAGGGCAGCGGTGCGCAAAGGGGATCTAAAGGAATATATAAAAATATAGAATAAAACCGCAATGAAACACATATCACAATTTCTCCATAATAGTCAATGGCAGGCATGCTACGCCATAGTCATGGCGCAAGGGTTGCTAAGGGGCAGTGACAGTGTTATGCGCAGTAGCTAGGAATTAGTAGGCAATGCAATGCAAATGAGAGGAGTAATAGTGAATCGCAGATTTCCCGCTGGTGTAAGGATGCACAAAGCAGCATAGCATTATAACACCGAGGTGAGCCCTTGAGATAAAGATGACATCAAGAGAGGGGTGTGTCGCCATTGCTGTAAGCACATTGGAGCATTGCTAAACCAGTCTGCCTGTAGCTAGGCAAAGCTGCAGGATAGGGTGTGATGAATTGCCCATAGCTATGCTTAGCTGAGAGTACACAAGGTAACCGAGTAGGCATATGAAAGGAGATGAAAATGCGTGTAAACCCAGTAAATGGGTATGCATGTCACGCACTGCAGCTGAAACAGGAAGGATATAGGAAAGAAATAAGGAAATGCTGCAGCAGTGAAATTGGAGTAGAAATGACTAATTAAAACCTAGGAGCCTACAGTGGGCCATTGACAACAGCTAACAAGGCTGAAAGCAGCTACTTGCAGAACAGGGAAGGGGAGGGGCTGTACTGCAAAGAAAACAGCAAAGTGTCAAAGCAGAACAAAGGCGATATGCAGTATATCAGCTACAAGGCACAATTCTCCATGACTGGGTAGGGAAAGTACAAAACAAGAAAGACGGCAGGTGGATGCATGCCTGATAATGGGAGGGCATCCAGGTCTAAAAGTGAATTAAAGGGCAACAGAGTAATCAAGGCAAGCAAGTAGATCTCCACAGTAAAGGCCTCACACTTGCAGTACTCATTGCAAAACCCATAATTAGGGTTGACACCTTTTCAAATGCCCAAAGTGGGACAACTGTGGTTCAAATATGATTTTGCAGGCCAAAATATGCCCATGGCCGGTACAAAGGGCAGAACTTCACTTTTTTGCCTAAATAAAAGCTTATTCTTTTCACATTTTAGTTGCTTATTCTGTTTCTTATAACATTTGGGTGTTTCAGATACAGAATAACTGTTTTATGCAACTATTACATAAAATACAGGAAATAGTGTTGCCATAAAATCTCAGGACATTTGCCATTTTTACATTTTTTTTGCAGGCCACAACTGCCCAAAGAGGGACTGTCCCTCGCAAAGTGGGACAGGTGGTAACCCTACCCATAATTAAGACACGCAGCAGCTGGAATAGTTCATACAAACCCACTTACATCAGCAGCAACCATAGCACAATACTATAAAGTTTGAAAGCACCTCACACACATTTGTGTATTCCCATACACTCTGCACCAGTGGTGTATACAGACAGGGAACTTTTATTATGTACATGTTAGGGGCTGCCATAGCTTTGATCCACCAGCATGTGTTGGAGACTGAAAGTGGTGTGGAGGATGATGCGCACAACCACCGCAGGCACCAGAGGAGGAGGAGATTTCAGACCCAGGCTAACCTACCAGGGGCTACATGACCTGGAAATAGTAGAGCATTACAGGGTGGACAGGAACACCCTACAGCAACTTGTGGAGCTGTGTCAGCCACATCTCAGAGCCAGAACAAACAGAGGGGAACACATCCCAGTGGATATGAAGGTATGTATAAGCCTGAGAATACTTGCTACAGGTACCTTTCAAAGACCAACTGGGGATATCATGGGTATCTCACAGGCATCAGTATCCAGGGTACTACACCAGTTCCTGGATGCCATGTTACCACATGCTAATGAGTACATAAATTTCCCCCAAATGCAGGAGGAGTTGGCCAGCAATATGCGTCTCTTTCACCGTGTGGCAAAATACCCGGAGGTACTGGGTGCAATAGACTGCACGCACATACACATCATGTCACCACCCAGTGAGCAGGGAAGGCACTACATAAACCACAAGGGATACCCCTCCATCAACTGCCAGGTCATGTGCAATGCCCAGGGCATTATCATGGATATGTGTGTTGGCAGCCCTGGAAGCTATCATGACTACCACATCTGGCATGCCTCACAGCTGTATCGGTTATTTGCCAGGGGGCACATCCCAAATGGCCACCTGTTGGGAATGCTGGCTATGCACTGGAACTGTGGATGATGACTCCCATCAGAAATGCACAGACACCCATGCAGAAATGCCATAATGAGCACACGCACAAACCAGAATCATCATAGAGCATGTGTTTGGGATGCTAAAATAATGGTTCTGTTGCTTGGACATATCTGGTGGAGCCTTGCAGTAGTCTCCAGGCACATGTGCCCACATCTTCATAGTGTGTGCCTGCTACACAATATGGTCCTGTGGAAACAGCTGCAGCACGGACAGAATGGTGAAGGCCCTCACAGCCCACCACCATTGCCAAGGGCCCCACAGGCACAGAGGTACTCAGACCATGAACACCCTGAGCCAGCCACAGTAGGCAGATGGAGATGTGCCCAGTATGCCCATGCCTTGGCAAAGAGGGAATGTATAGCACACACACTGACAGTGTAGGCACCTAGGGACTGACACTTTTCTCCACCTGCACACACAGTAAAAATGGATGAAACACACACAAGACTACCTGTAAATTGTCATGTATAGGCAGTCTACTGTGTGCATCCAGTACAGGCAGCCCTCAACTATTGCACACACAACAGCCAGTGGCACAAGGTAAGTCAACATCTGAACAGTAAACTAAGCTATCAGCATATGCAGATACTGTATGTATAGATTCATAGGTAGGTACGTGGCCAACTGCCAGAGGCCATTCATAAGGCCAGCCAAAATGTGTCAGCATTTGCCACCCCATTGAGTCATTAACCATCCCTCTGTAAAGCAGAGCCAATGGTGGGATCCCTGGGGTGCATATAATGTTCCCCATCCACCCTACAAGGTTTCTCTTGCACAGTGTTAGTGAGGGGCTTTGTAAAATGTAGTTAGGAATGTTGTTCCAAAGTATGGGGAGTGTCTGTGACAGGAAGCTGTCCCTCCAGCATCTTCGGGTTATTGTTGTGGCAAGGTCAGCTCACTACAGTGTGTGGCTCACTGTGACATGGATTCCCATAGGTGGAGCATATCCATCAGAGTTTGACATGGCTGTGTTGGTCAACGGAGATCATCTCTGGGTAAACGAGATGCCACTGCGTAAAGCAGGAGTTTATTCAGTCCAGCTGCATAGGCCATATGTTGGTGGCCAGTATTCCTCTTGGTGAGGTACATTCTTGGACCCCCCCAGCTGTTGGACGTGTCTTCTGAGGTACACCCCACGTGGAATATTATACCCTATGATGGGACTGATGAGTGATGAGTAAAGGGGCACTATAACCCCAGTATGTCTAGATGGGAATACATTAGTAGTCAGATGGCCTACATAGAAGGATATCCTAACTACTGTAGAGTTATGATTGTCACAGGGGAGATCACTATCTACTTTAGTCCCCAGATACCCCATTACCTCATCTGTATTAAAGTGGCTGCCACTCATCTGTTAATATGTGGGTGCCAATTTCAATATGGAATGACCATGCAGTTAGTGGCACTTGGCTGGAGGCTGTGTCATTGGCACCCTGTGACGTTCTCTTTGAGGTCCCCTCAGGGATGTCCATGTCAGCTGGACTATAAGTCATGGATCCCAGTTTGCAGTCATTGCCAAACATGGTCTGCCATAGTCCACCTGTGTTTGCCAGTACATCTGAGACATATATGCCAAACAGTAGGGCTCCCAGGACTGAGTCCTGTGGGACACCAGTCATGACTGTTCAAGAGTTGGACCTGGAGACTGCTAGTCATACCATGTGGATTGTGTATGTAAGCCCATTGGCAACCCAACCTGTGATGTATGGTTGAATGTACAGGCTGGTGTGTTTATCAATAATACTTGAGTGGGGCATAGTGTCAAAAGTCTTGGTGAGGTCCAGATAGTATGTGTGAACTACCTCCCCTGTCATCTAATGTCTTGGTGACTGTATGTAAGATGTAAAACAGGTTCAGTAGGCATGAACTGCAGTCAACCAAGCTGACCTGGGTTGGGTTACGTGTCCGAAGGTTACCAATGTCATTGTTAATGAGTGCCATGAGGATGCAAACCATACCATTACAGACCAAGCTAGTCAGGCTTATGGGGTGGTAGTTACCATGACCAGTTGTGATTTCTCCATGATGGAGTGGAATAACCATTGCCACTTGTCATTGTATGGGCATGTCGCCTGTGGAGAGGCTGAGGTAGGAATGCATAATTAGGTGGGGGGCAGGTTGTCATGTACAGTTTGCAAGATGTCGTCTGGGTCAAAATCTGCCTCCATTGATGCTGTGTTCTGCTATTAGATAGGGCCATTTCCAACTGTGTGTCTCTGATGGTTGGGATACTATACCTTACGGATAGTGTTGTTGGCTCTTTAGGGGGTGAAGTATGCACCAAATGTATCTGCAAAGATGTTGGTGATATCAGTAGGGTCAGCATATTTTGTGCTATATTTCACTGGCACAGTGCAAATCTGTGTTTCACCATGTAGATCTTTGACATAGCCAAAGAAGGCTTTGTGGTTATATTTCGAATCCTTGCGTATTCTCCTGGTGATGTTAGCCTTGGATGATGTCATGAGGGACCTACGTATAATACTAATAGTGATCATGGATGTCTACCCTTTGTGGGATTTGCTGTGTGTCTAGAACACTGTCCTACATATGTAGTATAGCCTGTTTATTGCAGAGGTCCACCAGACTGGTGTCCTTGTCTAGGAGGAGTGAGTCTTGGTTTACCAGTGATGGCACGATCCATACATCCATGTAGGTGTTTATAGCCTGCTGTAAATCTGTCTGTATCTGGAGCAGTGTTTCCCCTTAGCATGTGGGCTGGGAAACCCCCCACCCCCACCCCTGTCACTAGTAGTGTAAATGTAGCTGTAGGAAAGGTATACACTGTGGTATCTATGGGTGGGGGAGATGCTAGAGTGTGGAAACAGTGAATAGTTCATGGTCAGATTTAACCAGCGACTGGTTAACCTCCACTGTGGTGCACCTGTTGCCCATGTTGGTGATGACCACATCTAGTAGCTTCCACTTCATGATGGGGAGGTTACCACCTGATACAGGTCATATGAATTGATACATTCCAGGAAGCGCTGGTCCAGGAAGTGAGTACCGGAGTACGTTTCCCAGTTAATGGTATGGTAGTTGACATCGACCAATGCCAGGGTGTGTGTTAGGACTGTCATGTTCTCCACTGTCTCCAGGTAGGGGCAGTGGAGGTCCTGGGTCATGGAAGGTGATCCATAGCAGGCCACATTCCACATTGCTGTTGTGGCTGATGTTAGCTGCACATGGATGATCACAGAGGTATCATGCTGCCCCACTAACCTAGAGGTGTAGGTATCCCTGATGAATATGGCTACAGCCCCTTCATGCTTGTCAGTCCATGTTCCGTGGCTAAAATGTGTGGTATGGGTTGTAGTCTGGTAGTGCTGGTGTGCTCTCAGGAGCCTTAAGACAGATTGCAGTTAATGCACAGATGTTGATGTTGTCCATCCTGTGGAGTGCTGTGAGTGCATGTATGTTGTGATCACAACCCCTGGTGTTAAGTAGCATAAACCACATTGAATCTGCTATTGTGCTGTTTATGGAGCTGGTATTCACCTTCGGGACTCTCCTAAATAAGGCACCATGGGGGCACCAATAGCCTTGGCCAGTATTCTAAAGTGTAAGGCAGACACATAAACCGGTATGGTAACATTGCATGCATGTTCCCCATCGGTGCTTGATTTTCATCTCCCCTGTAGGTAACCTAGTGGTAAACAATAGAAAGCCTTAACCTTATACAAGTCTTCTAGCTTCCAAGATAGGCATTTGGAGTGACTAAGTATCAGTGTTCTGTATGTTTGTGCTGTACTCAACTGTTTCCTGACTACATGGTGAGTTCACACTGTATATTGTGATCTGAAGGTCTGTTTATTCACATATTATGGCTGTGATGGCCTGCATGTTAGAGGTGCACTGATAGCCTACTATCTATCTGCCCAAGGGCAATTAGAAGCATAGCAACAGGGTGATGGCCTTCCCCGCACCACTGATGAAGTAACTGAGCCTCTCTCAAGCATAGCCAATGAGGCAATTCCAGGCAGATTTGCAGGAAGCTGCTGAAGACTGGGGTTGTGGAGGGATTATAGGGGCACTTAGTGATCTAAAGAGGGCATGTTAATGTGGCAATTCAACACCATTCAATTCCCCCAACAGGTCTTGCAGCTATCAAACTGGACAGGCTCCCCCACCCCCTGGCTGTATGGTTCTGGGACACATTATCCCAGGGGTGTATAGTCTGTTACCCATTCACACAACAAGGTTTCCCTTGAAGTGTGTCAGTGAGGGGCTATGCCTAATGTAGTTAGGAATGTAATGTATTGTCTCACATTACTTTTGTTGTATGTTGTTATGTCAAGAGTACGTGAAGCTCAGTGAGTTTGGGGGCTCCTGCCCTTTGCTTAGCCTAGCTTACACATAGAAATAATCTAAATAGGAAATAGGTGGAAGCAACGTTAATGTCAACAGTGTAATGGTTACAGCATCCACATAGTATCTGTGCATTCGAGGTTACAATCCCAATAAAGGTAGGGATGTTTATCATATGCAAAAGTATACCTTAACCACAGATTGCATATATAGGTAGTAATCGTCTGTATAATAAACATTTGAATCACCCATATAAACCCATGTGTGTAGGAGAGTACAGTCAACAGAGAATGTAATGTCATGACAGCACATAGTGAGATGTTACGTCACTGACAGGTATATATCCGGAGTAGTTAGCGGATGTGGTCATGTTTGCACGCACAGGTTATACATCACAATGTTTAACTGTGTTTAACTGCTGCTATAATGTTACACAAACACTGTTAAACATGCTTACAACTGCGTAAATGAGCCTTACTCTGCAGTAAAAAACATTCATAACACATCACAGGTATTGAATCCTGGACCATGCACACTATAGTCATGGGATGTACCACTAAGCCATCTGACACGTACACAAGTTTCATGGTCCTGAGACTACACCTTATACCATATGCAGTTCACTGTAATGATCACAAAAGGGATAGTGGCCTTATGAACATATGTACAGTACATTGTAATGTACTGTAGTTTGTGAACCAACACATTCCAGTCTACAGATGTATTACTGTTACAAACTAATACGAAATATATATATATATATATATATATATATATATATATATATATATATATATATACATATATATCTATATATATATATGTTAGTGATGTGTGCGCACACACACACACACACACACACACACACACACACACACACACACACACATATATATATATATATATATATATATATATAGATATATATATATATATTATAATACAGTGGCAGCAAGAGCCATATATATAAGCATCTATGAACACACTTTGTGATGCAGAAGCACTCCAAAGGAATTGGAGTGTACACAAAACACATGCAGCTCTGGTATCATAACAATTAATATTAACCTAAGTCACCATATAAGGGGTGGTTGTTGTGTATGTAAAGATTGGGGTGGGGGAGGAATGATGGGTAATGCAATCATGCATCAAGGAGGGCATGGGTCAGAGGTCCAATAAGTGAACTGGAGGGGCATACATAGAGTATGGGGACAATATAAAAAGGACATAAAGCAAGAACCATACTCATTCATAATACACACTGTAATGTCACATTGCAACACCTACTTTCTCAAACATATGAACATTAACATGTATCAGACATATGTATACCAACTGATTGTCAGATATGTTTTCAGTAGTGAGGAATGTCTGTAAGTACAATGTATATTCTAAACACCATAACATTCATGCATATCTCAGATGCCATAGTGGTAAGGTCAGTGACTGTGGTGTTCATGGTCATGGGTTCAAGGGCTGTTAGGTTATTTTGAGGGCCAGAGTAAGGTTTTTTGGATGCAGGTGGATTAAAGCACTCTAAAGCAGCTGTAAGCAGGTTTCCACATGTTTGCATGACAGTAAGCGGTGCTGCTACATGGTAAATGGAGAAGTGCTTCACACATTTGACCCTTGTTTAATGTCGCGCAGACCAAAGGCAAACCTGCTCACAACCGCGTAAATGTGCATTATTCACACTTTCACAACCAATGCCTTCTCTGAAAGGTAAAATAATAACACCTTCCATGAGAAGAACCCGCAACCATGTACTCCATCCTCCGATTAACCTAACACTAAGCTACCTGGGATGTACCTATCCCAGTTGTGTATGCAGACAGATTAAAACACAAAAGGGTGGAATGTGTTGAAATAGGACAACCCAGCATGTACCCAATTAAAGGTGTACGTTCATAGATATATTTATATATATATATATATATATATAGATATAGATATATATATATATATCTATATATATATATATATATATATATATACACACACACATACATACATACATGTCTGTAGACAGCATCCAAAATGGTCATATCTGAGTATAACATGAACCATAGCAATCACACATTCGGCCCCCCCAAACAATATGAACATAACATATGAAGAGTATATGCCAATACGCTATTACAAATATGTTCTATGGACACAGTCACCAACACAACTGCATTGACTGCAAATATCCATGACAGAATTACACAGACAGCTTTCATTTTGCAAATCTTTATTACATTCTGATGTATTGTCAAAAGGATTCAAGGGCTAACAGTACCTGCATGCTATACAGGAAGCATTTAATAATGCCTTAATGAATCAGCCTACATTTACCATAGTATTAGTCCACTAAGGGATAGGTGTTCAAATAGGGAAAGAAAACCCACACACATATAGACGTTGTATAAAAGGGGTTCCTAAACACCTGCATGTGATATGTACACCCACCAACATCTACCCCACAACCGAAATAATTACATCAATACATACTGTCATACCATAACCAATTATGCAACTGCTGTACAACATCTGCTGAAACCTTAACATACCCGGACACAGACACACTAATATGGCCCTATGTGAAATAGTTGCCGTTATACAATTGAGCAGCTGCTGATGTAACAGGATTTGTATGAACTAATCCTGTTTCAGAGGGTTAAAAGGTTCGTACACCAGGAAGTTTTACAGATTACTGATCATAAGCACAGTATGATATACAGTAACACCAAGCTAAATATGTCTGGTAAGCACACTGTAACCCCCCTAACATTATATGCATAGCTATGCAGCCTTGAGCTGGTCAAACAACCTGGCCAGACTGACACATATGCAGAGGTTTTAGGTACAGGCGAACCCTGCAAAAGTAGAAATGTTCAAAAATATAACAGCAGTACTCACATTTAGACCAACTCCTCTAGGCATTACACACAATATATTACTGTTCGTCTCAATACAGCTGTTGCAATGGATTCCAAAAAAACTTCCATGCTGTCTTCCTCACAAGTAAGGCAAAGGGACAACGCCCAAGTGGAGTACTCAATTATACTCTACTGTAGCCATGGTATTGGCTAAGGCAGTAGCAGCGCAGCTGATGTGCATGTAATTAGCTACTTAAAAATTAAGTAATCTCCGTGGTATCCCCGAAGTCTCAAAACAACCCACTAAAGTGTAGTGGGTCCAAAAACAAAACAGTGTAAGAAACTTCTCTGTATGGAAGATTTTCAGTCCATATATTTCAAGTTAATCACTGTATATTAATCAGATCAGACAATAGTAGTAGAAGTAGTAAATGTAAACTCGTCTTAAGTCAAAACAAAACAAAACAAAAAGTAATAATAGAAAATATATAATTGTACAGCATTACTAAGTATTCAAAAGTAATCCAAGCAAGGCAGACAGTCTGTTTCCAGTCGAAAATCCTTTATTAAGTACACAGACAAGCGATCCAAGTAAAACAAAAATAGAGTAATAATTTCCTCTCAAGCTTTCTAAATATATATATATATATATATATATATATATATATATATATATATATATATATATATATATATATATATATATATATATATATATATATATATATATATATATATATATATATATATATATACACATATACTTTTTATCAGGCATGGGAATGGTTTATTGTGCTGTAAAACAAAGTGCTATTGGCACACATGTTAAATTCACATCCCCTCCCCCTTCAGTGTGACATTTGAGCTGGTCCTGCCCTACTTAGTAGCTGTCATAATAATATATAACCATTATGTACTTTAAATAAAATTATATAATGATGTGGTACCTCTTATTTAACCAAATTATTAAGTAGATTATTAAGTCTGTGATTTTATCCAAGACAATATACTACATGGCTGGAAATATATCAACCTTAGTTCATTTAGCACTCAAATAATATATATATACATATACATTTTGCATGTAAAAATCAATTTCTATTTTCATAACCTATTGTTAACAAAGATCGCTTTCGTCCTTCTAGACTTCTTCAGGTCTGTGTACAAGAACCATAAAAATAAATAATAATTGTACAATTAGTTAGTATTGTTATTACACATCATTTTGAATAAAGTGGAAAAAAGAACCAGAAAAAAATAAAAATAAGAAAAAATGTATGATGAGGGAAACAAAATATACACTTAAATTTCAACTGATTTAAAATGGTATTTAAAACCAATTTGTAGAATAAAATAAAATAAAATACAATTAGTCATGTAAACAATGTGGCAATTTTCTAAGTTCCAGTGCACTTTTAATTGAACAGTAGTAGTTTAGTCCAGGCTTCCTAAAAGAGTTCAGCTTTAATTGCCACATGAGTTCATGTTTCTCCAGAATATTCGGGATGTCTCCTTCAAGATCACCCATGTCTATGTGATCCAGGATCTGGAACTTAAAACCTGTGTGTCTTTTATGAAGAGAAAGGTGTTTGGCTAGTGCATTATTTATACATCCAGAGTGGATTTCTGACAGATGACATGAAATCTTACGCTTGAGTTTATTTACAGTCTTGGCCACATAGAATGCAACACATTCATTGCACTGCGCCCTCTAAATTACTTTTTTAGTGTTACAGTCACCCCCTGCACTGGTTTTAATGATCTTCTTCAAATAAGGGCAATAAAAACTATCACCTTGCTGTATAAATATACAAAATGTACAATTAGTTTCACATCTTTTAGTGCTTTTCTCACATTGTCTAGGTTTAAAGTCAACAAAACGTCTAATGTTCCTGGCCTTCCTATAAACAAATGATGGGGCTTCACCTAAGATGTTAATCAGAAAAGGGTTTCCTGTGACAATGTCCCAGTTTTCTTCAAAAATATTTTTGATACTGTGATAATCCAAAGTGTTTGTAAGGATGCAGCTATTTTTGCATTTTTTATTCTCTGTAGAATTACTTAACATTTTTCTACTGGGGAGGTTGAGTGAAGTTGCTTCAGTCCTTTTCAGTTAATTAGCTACTTAGGAACACCAATTGGCCATCAGGATAGCACATGTTACTGATCTGTAACTATAAAAGGTTGCCTTGTAACACATTCAAACCATCTGTATCTACCTGAAGGACAGTACAAAACATGGAAAGATGAACCGAAAATGAGTAGTACACTAGTTAATAACACCTTTGATTACTAAGACGGTATGTATAACATGAATTATATCTGTGTATGTAGTATCTGTACTGTAAGAATTACAGTCTAATCTATGCATATAATGGAAATAGCTATCTTGTAGTGATGTATTGTTGAGCAGTAGTAATGCTTGTAGTATTCTATGTGTGTACTGCTGTAGGTCACACAGCACACTCCACATATACCACAAGGGATGCTATGGGCTTGGAACCCACCATTTCGCTTCCAGCCACTGTCAGTGTCAGGATTTGTCCAACAAGTATGTGCTATAATAGGGGATAGTATATGTTATTATATTGTAACAGTCGACATATGTATGGGCGTATAAGTAAGATGAACATGTTAAAGGTGGGCTTACTGTGCAAATATGGTGTGCATTGTGGGATATTGTGCCAATAACTGTGTAGTGTACAGTATTCTAGGCAGATCTGTATTCTATTCTACACAGCAGCTCTGATATGTTATGCAAACAGTAGTTATATCTATTGGCAATTATAATACTCAATGACAGGATACGTAGCATTAGTATTCATCTGACAGGTTAGCAGCATGATAGCAAGGATAATTGGAAGAGCCAGGTAACTATCCATGCACATAACACATTTAATATCCACCTTTCTACTATAATTTGCAAGCAATAACAACTGTGCATGTGTACATGTTATGCAAATGTGTAGTGACGCTTGTTACAGGGCTGGGCCAAATGGCTATATGCACACCTACATAGAGTGGATACTGAGAGTACAGACACACTGGTTGAACTACCAGGTTTGTGTAGCCCAACCTAACAGCTGCCTGCACATACTGTATGTAAGGTAGTGCACAGCACTACCTTACATACAGTATCATAGTGCTGTGCACTACCTTACATACAGTATGGTAGTGCACAGCACTGGTAATGAAACAGGTTGCTTATCATCTTTAACTCCCGTGTAATATCTGCAGTAGGAGTGTAAGATGTAGGAGACAGCTGCCCATGTGTAATAGCCACATCACAGGTGATGGCTCTCACTATCTGATTATATCCTGATCATGTTGATAGTGGCATCAGAGTCTGTTGATACATGACTTTGTTTGGGGAGTGGGTGTCTATACCCAACAGAGCTCATGGTCCTGATGGATATGTGAGTATATACCCAGGGAAGGAAATAGACCTGTAGACACATGCATCATCTGTAATCAACTAACAGGATGTGATGTGCTCCTCAGAGGAGGTTTGCTGTCAAGGGTAGCTACACTGTTTCCATAATAGCCAGTGTTGTCACGTCCATAACACAAATAATTGCATGCGAGCATCACTGTCTAAAACATCTTCATAGGCAATACGTAAACTAAAGACAGTACTTGGTACTTGTAGTACTGACTGCTCATGCAGGCATGTCCTCTAGTCATCTACTGGTGTCTCCTAATGTCAACTTTGTGTATATGGCCATCCTGGGGGATTGTAATCTCTATACCATGTACACTGCCAAACCCACCTAACACCACACCCCACACATTGTCTGGGATGCAGCTACGGGGGTAAGCTGGACAGCAGCCCAGTCTACAGCCATGACTGGACTGGACAGTCATGAGGTGTAGGTTAACACATGCAGCTCATCAACACAACCAACACATACCCTTACCAGAACAGAGTAAGGACACCCACACACACTACCAGAAATCACACACATTCACAGATGCGTCTAAGTAACTGGCCAAACAAGTGAACCCCAAGCAGGAAGAGACAGACACTGAAATACATAAACTGTATGACATAGCTTGCATAATTGTGCCACACCACTAAACACATGACTGGAAACATGCCCAACAGTACTCATTTGTGAGTGCAAACTCTAGCACAATGTTACACACCGACCTATACGAGAGCATACATACTGTTAGCTGCCTGTCTGACATGATTAGCCACATACTCATGCACTCAGACCACCTATTGATCTATACACATGGCTCTGGCATATTCCATGTTGTTGTGCAGGACCTGTGATGCAGTAAACTGGACAGCATGGAAACACATGTAGGAAGTGTCAGGTCTTGTAGGCCATGCAGGTATGTCCCAAGGCCTGGGTAACATTCTGCCATTGGCCAGAATGATACTGCAGTACAGGGACAAAAGGATTGTATTCCACAATTGTCTAGTGTAGTGGTGCATGTTGCAGGGTATCCAGTATCTGTCATCCAGGAATAACATAGTTGACAGACCATGATGCTTTGGCAGACAGGGCCTGCACCTGTCACCCCTGGGAATCTGGATACAGCCTAGGGGTCATGCTTCCCCTATAGTGCCTTCATCATGCACAGTTCAGGTGAGGGTCCACTGCTGTTACAGGGACAGCCAAGCAATACACTGTGAGTTTTGCTACACAGTGATACATGTCAGAACCACTATATGGACACATATATGTCAATCACTAACATGGAGAACATATCTGTGCAGTGGCTGAGACATGTTTCAATGCTCTGGAGAGTGCACCTGCATGACCATGTTATAACACATACCTCACCTTTTGCCCATTATCCTTTATTAGAACACATGGGCCATAGGTGTGTCCATAATCCTGAAGGATATGTACACCCCCATGCTAATTGCACTTGCATAACATCAGATGCATTATGCTGAGCAACTACCTTTGTGCCACAGTGGAATTCAAAATGCACCTTGAGCAGATCACCCACCAGGCCGCGAGCTTCCCAAGTGCCATAATGTGCTGTAATGGGAAAGAATAGGTCTGAGACAGAACCATACTACTGGTTACTCTCAACTATTCCATTATGAACTGTGAAGATTCCTCATGTACCAACACCTGCGCTCAGTGCATGTTGAATTCCATTGACCCCACTGACCTGGATCACAGCAGTCACACAAACAGGGCTAACAGTATGCTACACATAGTTAGTCTCCAATGCCAATGCTATGCTCCCTAAGAGCAGAGTGGTGAGTGCCATGGTACCTATGCAGATGGACAATGCATGTGCAAATGCTGAATTCTACACAAATGAACCTTAAGCAGTTACATATGTGCAGTGATTGTGCCATTGAAACAGAACCAGGAGTCAACCCAACACAAACAAGTAGGCAAACTGGTGGTATCATGCTTTACACTGTACACAGAAGTTAGTAACTGTTGCAAGAGTGAACACACATGAGTGTAGGTGATCCCTGGTCAGCTTCAGTAAGATGCAGATACACCATATGAAACCATGCAAAGCCACCGTGAAACCAATCAGCCACATATTATGAGGCCAAGCACAGAGCATTCTATAGCTGTGTCATTAATCGTAATGGCAACGACAAGACCTGCCATGCTGCACAGCTTTATGGCATGGAAAGTTCTGCACCTACAGAAATAGCACCCGCTCATCCTGATAGGGTCTCGGAGAACCTAAACCCACTCCCACCTCCTCCCACCCCAACAAGTACACTTAGTAATATATCCATTTACACTACAGGGCCCCTGTACTAACGACTATGCAGGTACAAGCTGCACTCTCTAATGCCACACATACAGCTTTTATGGGACCTGTCAACATCCCAGGGTGTATCCTACACAAATGTAAGAACATTCAGCTATCCACATACTCATCATGTTCAGTCATAGCTCCATGTCAGGCTGTTTACATACCAAATGGTGCACAGCAACAGTTATCACACTCCACAAAGGGGGAGACACCATTGATAATGGGACATAGTGCACAACTACCCTGCTGAGTCTGGTCTGTACGGCCATGAACCGTGGTCACTGTAATTGATGTACTCGATACAGATGTAGATGACAGTAGAGTTGATTCACACTGCATATCATGACCTTGCCAGGTCGTAGGACACCATCACCCATACTGTGTTCCAGCTACACTCAGGAAATGAAGTGGTTGACAACTGGACTGCTGGCAGCACCCAAACTACAGAAGGTGTCCGACAAATACATGCATATCAAACCAGTGGCAGCCACAGTAATACAGGGGTCATTCCTGGTACGCCACCTCTTTGGTATCTATACCACATAGACTAACGCAGAAGGCATCAGCCTATTGATGTCTGCAAATGAGTATGAACTAGGAACAATAGTCGACTCATTGTGTGCTGCATTCAACATACAGAGGGGCTTTAGTGTGTCAGATGTATGGTGTGTGATGTATGGCCACATTCTGACAGCTAAGTATTACATTGTCATCCCCTATGTTACAAACCCTGTACCCATTAACTACCACTTTGGCAGCGATCAACATAATGGCAACTGTGTGCATGAGATGCAGCTGGACAGTACTTTCCTTTGATAGTTACATCACCACAAAAGACAGGTAGTCGTATGTGGCACCCATAATCATGACAGGATGCCATCCAGAAATATAGAGATGACTGCTCAGCCATACTCAACACCCATGTGACCCATAATTGATCACATATTTCCTTTAAGGGTTATTGCCCATGTGTCAGGGGTGGCCTGTGCTTTTGGACTGCTGGACTGCAGCCCCCTCAAGTGTAAAATAAAGAAAAATAACGAAATAAAAAGAAAAAAAAATTGCGGACTTTCGCACATGCGCACTAGTCCGGACTGCTGCTGAGACAGTCTGGAGCATGCGCAGATTGTTTCAGCAGCAGTCCTGACTGGGAAACATGAAGAATGGAGCTCCCAGAAGTCTATGCAGTTTTAAACTGCATAGACTGTCCTGGAACTCACTGGGAAAACGCGTTGGGGTCGGACTGCAACGTCAGCAGTCCAGAATTTGCTGCAGTCTCATCGGGTGTCGATCTCGTGATGGGCAGGGTCTGGTGTGGATTGGAGTTTGCTGCAGTCTCATCGGGGGAAGATCTCGCAACGGGGATGTGTGCGGGCGGGTTTTCGTACTTTACTTAGACAGGGATTTGGATTTATGCTACAGGGAAAGATCTACTACAGGTAAGTGGTTTGCTACAAGTGTGTGTGTGTGTGTGTGTGTCTGTGTGTGTGTGTAAATGCCCCAGGTGTAATATACTGGTGGTTAGACTCATGGTGGTGTGGTAGAGAATACCTCAGGCTTGAACCCTGTACCTTGTATGCAGGTGTTAAATAGGTGAATTCCCTACCCACCACCATTTGTAAAAAAAATTGCAGATTTTTGCCTCATATTTGATCTAATCTGTTCCTCATAATATCTGTGGTTTGTAAATGTTGCAATGCTTTATATTTGATGGTGCAGTGGTAGCATTGTTGCCTCACAGCTGCAGGTTCTTAGGTTTGATTTTTGGCTGGGGTGCCATCTTTGTGGGGTCTGTATCTTCTCCCTGTGCTTGTGTGGGTTTGCTTTTGTGTCTTGCTATGTTACAAAGACATGTCTGCATTATTTCTTCCTGGGCCTCTGCTGAAAATTGTTTTTTTGTTCCAAGTCAGGCTGTCCTGATTAACAAATGTTAAATAAAATTGACAGGCATTTGAAATTCAGACTTCAGGTTTCTGAATGTTTAATTCCTTACATATTTTATGGTGCAGTGGCAGTATTGTTGCCTCACAGCTATAGGTTTTCTGGTTTGATTCTTGGCTGGGGTGCCTTCTGTGTGGAGTCTGCAGCTTATCCCTGTGTTTGTATGGATTTGCTCTGGTGTCCTGCCATTTTACAAAGACATGTGTCTAGATTATTTCTCCCTGGGCCTCTGCTGAAAATTGTTTTTGTTCCATCAGAAGTAAAATCGACAGGCATTTGAATTTCAGACTTCATATTCTTCAGAAAATACATAGTAAAACAACTTTTTATTCTAGAAATAAATATATAGTAACACAACCTTTTATTATAGCAATTTTCTAAGTTTATAAAATGACTATTTGAAATTTGTCCTTATTTTTGGGACTGTATTACCCTGTTATTGGCTTTGTCCAGGTGTTTTGTGCTAAGGTTGACAGCTATGGCAAGAACTGATTTCACTGAATATGTTTGAGGGCTGTATTCCCTCATTACTGAGTTTGTCCAGGTGTTTTGTGCTAAGAGGTTGACAGCTATGGCGAGAACTGAATTCATTAAATGATAGCCATTTAAGTTTCAGTCTTCCTCTCTTTCACAAAGCAGCTGATTTGGTGTAGTGGTATGTTGCTCTGACTGTTTTGCACAGGGACCTTGGCAGTAAAATGTATGGTGGTAACAGCATTTGTCTTTCACAAAACAGGTGATTTGGCATAGTGGTATGTTGTTCTGACTCTTTTGCACAGGGACCTTGGCAGTAAAATGTATTTTGGTAACACAGCATTTTATTCTAGCAGCTTTCCAAGATTATACAAGCAATGTTTAATGTGTCCCTGGTTTTTGCCCTTTTGACCCACCCCAATAAATGTGGCTTTTTCCAGATTTCTTGTGCTGCGAAGTTGGGATGCAGTTGAGTATTGAGTAGGTTTTACAAGGAGCTGAGAGCTGCAGAGGAAGAGAAGTTTAGTGCTGATTATGCTAAGTCAGCTTGCATTGCTAATAGCACAACAGGTTGTGTACTTGTTTTTGATGCAGAAGGTTGTTGGTTCTCTCCCATAAGGGGTGAATGCTGCCGTACTGAAAGTTAAGATACTAACTATGAGCCTGTTATCAGTTTGCCATCCACTTCCTATTGCAATATTACTAGTTTATTTTTAGGGCATCAGACACTTTATTTTTTGATGAAACCATGAAATATAAAGGTGATAGCTAGCAGCAACCTCTTCATTACAGATTTATTTATTGTGGAATTATTTAGATGACTTTTGTAATACTTCAGAGATTGTGCATATTTACTGATAATGGTGGACTGCAGAATTGTGCATATTTACTGATAATAATGGACTGTAGAAGTTTGAGTAGACTTTTATGATGTAAATGTTATGAATTGGGCAGTTTTGTCATTGGTGCATGCGTTTTGTTTCATTGTTTACTGGAAAAATGTTCAAAGCAATAGGAAGGTGTATCAAAGAGCACATGTATGTTTCATGTGCAAGGGGCCTATGATTTGAAAACAGCCCAGAATCAATCTTTATCTGCCATGGGTAAAATGTATTTTCTTTGAATGTGGGTTTCAATGTTGTTTCAATGAAAGTGAGTTTCAATGGCAGAGAAGTTTTAATGCCAAGTTTGTTTAGCAGATGTCTAAGTGTTTGTGCTGTAAAATGCAAAATAAAACTGTCAAATGAAGTTTAAATCATCATAGAAGTAAATCATTATGCACGTTAGTGTTTATGATAAATGGAGTGAAATAGCCAAGTAATGGATCATTGGAATGGCTGCAGGGGGAGGCTCCATTCGACCATGGTTTTGTGAGGGGGAATGGCGGCAAACTTAGGCAGCCCCAGCTGAACCATACCTTCCAACTGTCCAGATTTTCAAAGAATAAATAGATTTTTTGTTTCTTATTTTTGGTTTGTTCCTCATAAAATTTGTGGTTTTCTGGCAAATCATTTAGGAATTAAGTCACTAAATAATGACACACTGAGTTTCAGACTTCATAACCTTCAGAAAAATGCTTGCTAAAGTAAGACCTGTTCTATCAACTGTCTCAGTTTATAGAAGAGCAATTTTTAGTACTGTTCATATGTTCCCCCAATATATTTGGCCTTGTCCAGAAGTATTGCATTAACAGGTTGAGAGATACATGCAAATAAATTGCTTTATAGAATTAGGCATAGCCAAACCTCTCAACTGTCCCTGATTTTGGCTCAAAATGTTGCTCTTCCCCTAATGATCCCTCCACAAAATAGCAATTTTGGAAGAAAACATGGAGGGTTTATAATTAAGAAATAACTGTAATAATCAGTTAGATTACATTTATTTCAGAAATGCATGTAGATTATTTTATTTTGTCAGCTGCTCAAGTTAGCAGTACTAATATTAAAGTATCCCTTCTTTGACAGGTTCCCAGCTGTATTGTGTTGCTATTTAATATTTTTACATCACATTTTGGTCCATTTTTCATAAAATTGTGTTTTTTTGGCAAATTAGTGACAAATCATTAAAGACTGAAGTTAGAAAATAATGACAGACATTTGAGTTTCAGATTTCAATACCATTCAGAAAATTCATACTAATGCAAGACCTCTGTTATCTTTCTAAGTTTATAAGAGCAATATTTTAAAAATTGTCCTTATTTTTGGGCCTTTGTCCCATTTCTTTGTATGGCTTTGTCCACATTTCTTGCTCTGAGGTTGAGAGGTATGACAAATGTGTCAGAGCCATCACAAGTCAGCCAGAGACATTTCAAACTGTGACATACCTGTTGCACCCCACTCCCCCATGTAGTGACTCTGGATGTGTCAAAGCAAGGCAAGGAGTAGTTATGCAGTGTAAATGTGAAGAGTATCCCCCCATCCAAGGTAGACACAAGTACTAGAGTGGTTTTTCATCTGTCCTTGATTTTTACAGAATGGTCTGGTTTCTGTCACATTTTTGTACTGTTGATTTATGCTTATTACTCAAAGTGCCTGTTGCTCCGTGTTTAAGTAACAATACTTTAATGACCATTAGGTAAGCTTGGCTGAGATTGCAAGATGCAAGTAAGCTTTAATAAGCATACTGTTAAAGAATTGCCAACACTGAAAGCCTTTCTGTTGCCATGTAGAGAATAGTTGACTAGATAATGTATAAGCCTTGGGTATTGAAATGCATATGCCAGTATTTGTAATAAAGGACAGGATTACATTATTTTAAGAGTCTCATTACACTTGGAGACTTTCAGTCATCACTGCAGGCTTTACCCGTAAACAGAATGCCAATCGTGTGGTCCATAACCAGTACAGTAATCCTTTTAGTGTGGTCCATAACCTGTACAGTAATCCTTTTAAGCAATGTATCTTGAGCTTATTTCTTGTTTGCTTTTCATTTTTTACTTTGATCATGTTTTCCCCATGAAACAAGTAGATGTCAGGCAGCAGGTCTTTTTTTGGATAAGGAACATTTTTACAAGTGGGGGCATCAGAGATTTCTACTTTCAGGATGTTACTTGGTACTTTAATAAAGCTGAATATAAATTATAATTAGAACTGCAGTGCAAGAAGTGGTTTGAGTTGAGTGTTGCTTGTTTTTCTTATATGCTTATTGATTTTGACTGGCATTCTATTAATGTATTTAAAAAAAAGTAATTTATTTTTTCATGCCTCACAACCTTTTTTGTTTCCATCTACATATTAAGCTGTCATGCAGCCAATGTATTGAAATATTTTTATTATTCTACACTTCATTTTGTCTTGATTGGACTCTCATAATGGAGGTTTGGCACCCAGGGCAGTATATTTAGTTTTTGTGGTTTTGAGCATAGCTCCTCCCCTTTCTAGTTGGCCACACCCCTTCCCATTGACCCCACCCATTCAGCTGTCTCCTGTAGCCCCCCCTTTGATTTGAAGTCACCAGCCGCCACTGTCATGTGTAGATGGCCTACACTGCCCTTCACAATCCCTAGCTGCACTGTGTAGCATGCAGCCTACCCTGAATAACGCCATGTCCAACCCAGAGTTGTTGGACATGCAACACTTAACACATCCTGCTCCCAAATAAAGAAATATGTCATGGACATCCACATTTCTAGTACAAGGAACACAACATGCCTGACAGATCCCTGTCCCATACATTTAACATACTCTTGTCATACTATACATCCCTGTCCAGTGAAGCTGCACATCACCCCTCTCTGTGACATGGTGTGATGACTGCATGCCAAATATATCAGTAAGCATGTGTATCAGTTCTGTGGCACTGCTTGAACTGGCCACTGAATATTACCTGTCTGGTGCCTACAGCTAGGTAACCTGTCTGATTAGGCTCATAAATGCCCCAGGGCATATAGCCTACCACATCACTATGACCATACATGCCATAGTTGATATCCAACCTTGCAAATACCATCAGGCTAGCTATTGTCCCATGTGTTACACACGCACAACACAGGTAATGCATGGTAGGATGCTACACAGCTGTACAGTGCCATGTAGATGTATATGGCAGAGCATATACATGCTTGCAAGTCTGCAGGGTCACAGGTCATGTCCCTAATGGCTATGTATGACTATATATGTGACATATTAAGCATTAAGGTCGATTGCATTAATGTGAACACATCCAGGCATGTGCTGACAGGTAAATACACCATTAAAGGCAAACAGACATGCCCACGTCAAGACAACATCCACATGGTGTATGAGCAATGACATCATATGACATACACATATATGGCGATAACATACCATCACCAGTAGGTGTCAAATGTGTGTGACTTATACATGTCAGTGGTGTTAGTGTCATGTAGATCTACAAAGACGTATTTGTAAACTTAATAAATGTGATACACATGTATGTTCAGCTGCACTGCTGTACTTCTCTGTGAGTTACTGTGACCTGTCTCCATCATTATGTCTTCCAGGTATGCCCCGTAGCTCACTGCCACCATACAGCCGCTTGGAGGATGAAGTCTTGATCCCATACCTCCTCGACAACTATGCAACGCTCTTCAGCCATGTGCCACAGGATGCACAGCAGCGGGATGGAACTCTGCAGGAGGGTAAATGATGTTGGCAGTCACAATTGCACCTATCAGCAGGTGCGCTGACAATGCACTGACCAGATAAGATGGGCGAAACAGCGTGCAAATGCAATCACCAGGGAACAAGGTGCAACAGGTGGGGGGCACTCATCCAGCCCCCACTCACACATACCGAGGAGCTACTGGCCAACCTGGGGACACCTGCAGACCTCCATCCACAAATGTTAGCTGGTATTGTGGAGGTGGGTGTTTCTCAACAACCAAGCCTGGAGTTGCCTGGTAAGTAGCTACTGCACATAAAGCACAACCATATATCACATATTTACATGTGTTACTGTGCAATATGTAATGTAACATCATATGCAAGGCGTGTATGCATACATGCCACATACTATAGTCTGCTACTCTATGTATGCATACATAGTATAGTGTATTGTACTGGCTTATGTGCTAACATAGACATTGCACCCTGTAGCTACCACACAGGTGTGGATAATGATCTTACTGCTGTGACACACCTGTTTAGGTACCTTTGGCATTTTTCAGTGACAGCAGCCTGTGTCAGGTGAAATTGTTTTTATTTACCAGGCTTGTTACTGCATGGAACATATTAATTGCATGCTATCTGCCATAACACAAGTACACATAATGTATGATGGTCCTGGTAATGGACACTGGTCAGACCTGCAATGCATCACACTGTTTACCTATGTGAAACAATTGTAGACTATATGAAATACCTACCCTAAACCTTCCAAACTGTCATTGCCAGATGTGTGGACAACAGTGAATACAATGGTGGAGGTGTGTTCCACTGTATGGACAGGTACTACATATCAGCATTATGCATGCTGGAAATATGAGCAGTACTGTACAGAGAGCATATGTGTGCACACACACTAAATTTGTTGGAGCTGGAGTATGCCCAGCCCACAGGATACACCCTTGTGGAGTATACTCTTGCTATGAATGTCACACAATGTCATGTGTTATCAGACATGCCCATGACATGTAGTGGGCTGACTGCAACACTGCTCAACTATCCTGCAAAACATGTCTCACATCCCATATATACCACCCTTTGTTTACATAAACCTGTCCTCAGTGGAGCATATGACATCTATGGGCGTATGTTATATGGGATAACACTGGCATGTGAAATAAGATGGCCATCACAACCACTGGACTGCACATGTGTACACATGGCCATGGAGGATGACCAGAAACATGAAGCATAGCACACAGTAGAAGTGATGTACATGTGTGTACACCCTGTTGTACATTGGCTCGACACAATACAACTATGGCCTTTGTGTAATGGTGATATTGCAGATGTGAAAGACTAAACATCATACAGGTCTGTGCACAGCTTGTGTAGGCATAACATAAAACCACCACATAACATGTCTTGAACATCTGGAGTGTGTTACGACATGGAAGCATTCACCATACAGTATCCAAATACATACATGTGTTGCACAACATACACATACATACACATCAAGCCACAGATACAGTAAATTCACCTTGCTGGTGTCAAACATCACTGTCATGCCTGCTCCTCATGTGTGTGAGGTACACAGATGGCATGTGGGACATAGAGAACTTGTAAGTTAGCTATGTGTGGGCATAGTTGGCAGGTATCAGTAATATGGTTGCAGATGTGCAGGGATGCTATCCGTACACCCTTCTGTGACCTGTGTCACGCACTCCACATTAGGGTTTATTGTGTATACACCTTGGTGACACGGGTCACATTACACATTAGATATGTATTGTATGTGAACATAGTCATGGCTATGAACTGTGTCAGTAGCTCACACTGTATAGCAACTGTGAAGCCACATGATGCCCTGCAATGGCTATGCACATCAGCTCAATTTGCAGTATGTCCCTGCATATTTGTAGAGTGAACACTGCATCAGGTGAAGGCCCATGTTAGTATAACACATCCCTGCATTGGGACACCATTACTGTGCTGTAGATTGGAAAGGACACCATTGTGTTACACATGTATGCATGTCGTTCAACACATCAGCAGAAGACATGTCATACTACATGTGATTGGCAAGGTCATACGCCACACAGCAGGCTGGTGTACTGTAAACCTGTGCTGGTCTGTGGCACCATTGCAAAGTAGGGACAGCCATGTCAATCATGTGTGCACAGCCACATGCACAATGTCTACACTCAGCTCTGGGGTAGGTGGAATAATGTTGAACAGACATGCACTGCTTTGGGGGAGATATGCAAGCTAGGGCTCAGGCAAACACAGTATGCAGTCAATATACCCTACTGCTCATGTCCTCACACATAGGGGTGGTGGCCAACACAAAGTAACAATGGCAGATGTACAAAGGTCAGCGATGGTCCGTTAACATGTGGTATATGTTGCACACACCATGGCAGTGCAGTGCAATGGTGCAAAGTGCATGCATTGTGTTGCAGGTATGGGGCATAGGCTGCTAACACAAATGGTGCAATACAGGTATGTATGCTAACCACCACTATAATTTTGTAAGGTGCATGCCGTCTTCTATATAACATGCATGCTGTTGTGTGCATCTCAGGGATGTATGATGACTACCACTAGAATTGCCTAAGCTGAAACTATAATTTTCTAAGCTGAATGCCATCTGCTATATCACCTGCATGTAGGGTGTGTGTCTGTGTGTGTCTCTGTCTGTGTGTGTCTTTGTGTGTGTGTGTCTCTGTGTCTGTGTCTGTCTGTGTCTCTGTCTGTGTGTCTGTGTGTGTGTTTGTGTGTCCCTGTGTGTGTGTGTGTGTGTGTGTGTGTGTGTGTGTGTCTCTGTGTGTCTTTGTGTGCATGTGTCTGTGTGTGTGTGTCTGTGTGTGTGTGTGTGTGTCTCTGTCTGTCTCCGTCTATGTGTTTGTCTGTGTGTCTCTGTCTGTCTGTGTGTGTTATGTGTGTGTGTGTGTCTGTGTGTGTCTGTGTGTGTCTCTGTATGTCTCTGTGTGTGTCTCTGTGTGTCTGTGTGTGTCTCTGTTTGTCTGTGTGCGTGTGTCTCTGTGTGTGTGTGTGTGTGTGTGTGTGTGTGTGTGTGTGTGTGTGTGTGTGTGTGTGTGTGTGTCTCTGTCTGTGTGTGTCTGGTATAACTTGTAATGTACAGTTCTTGTCTTCCCCTCACAGGTGTTGATGTAGGTGCATTGCCCTCCTGTGGTCCACCTGATGTTAGTGTCACCACAGACTCTAGCAGTGATGATGATAGTATGACTGAGGCACAGGCAGGGTTGTCAGGGGCTGAATCTGTACCATTGGTTGCCATTCCACCTGTCTTCCCCTCATCCTCGTACACAGTTCCCCTGCCTGCACATACCCCATAACCACCGGCCATAGAGGAAGGACAGTTGGCGGGTGGTAGCATGGAACAGGGATGTGTGGTGACTATGGAAGGTGTACAGAAACCACACAAATCCACTCACAATGAACGAAACAGCCGGTGTAAAACATGAAATCCAAAAAAATGAAGCAAACACCAGCTGTACCACAGCTATGGAGTTTATTAATAATGAATAAAACACAGGCGAACACTTTCTGTACTTTGTATCTTGTTTATCCTCTCCAACCTAACATGGCAGATGGAGCTATTGAAATACATACACCTGAACCCATAACTACTATCAATGGGAACAATACTAAAGATTTATCTGTTTTTTCGATGAAAAGGTTTAATGGACTATTGACTGCTACCAACAATCCTCTTCTGAATGTTGGACTACATTCGTCGAATGGTACGCTAACTAATGATTTAGAGCAACAGACTGATTTTAATATAGTATATAAAGATCTGGAAAATAAATTGTACAAATTCAAGTGCCTTCAATGGCAACATTTTCATTTTGAAGCTTCGCTTCAACATAATCTTGTTCCTAGAGGTTTTCATGTTCTAACAATGCCTACCTATGGACAAGTTTATCCTGAACTACTTAGAAAGTGGCAAATTATTAACCTCGAGTGTAGTGCGAGATATTTACATCTCCTAATAGATTTCTTCCATCTACAGGAAGATGAATTAGTCAAAGACATCAATGTTTTATATGAGAGAACACTTGATCATTATCCCTCTGAATTAATAGGTGTCAAACTTGAAACTCTTCATGACAATATTCAAAATTATGAGAAGAGATTACTTAATGTTAAGACACATAAATTGAACAGAGATTTTAATGATTTTCAAACAGGGAATGTGTTCTCTTGGGCTAGAGAATGCCCCCTTAAGAATAATGCACGCCAACCAGCACCACTAGAGTTAACTACAACTGCTCATCAGGGAAGCATTAATTCAAATGAACAGTCAAGCTGCACGCCCTCTACGTCACATACAATGACTAGCATCAATATAGCTAAAGATCATACAGGTGTTATGGGTGGCTCTACATGATCAGTTGTAGAGCTGAAAGGGGCTAGTAAATTAGTTCCAACTAAGCCACAGTGTGAGGAAAGCTAGGTTGTTAAACTGAAGGATTTTAGAAATTTGCAGACATTACATAATGGACCAACGATAAAGTCCACTTCAATGCAAGGTATGAATCATTTTTTACTGAAGAACCCCTTACCTATCAGGGTACATTCAAGGAATCGGAGCCAGCGGAGATTCTTGAGTCCAGAGGTGCAAAACAGGAAAAGATTCAAACAGGTTTGATATTTAATATCTCTTCCTAGTCGCTCAATGAAAGACAGAATTATTAAATAAAGGCCTAAGTTTCATACCAGCTAAGAAAGCAGATCTAACAGATATTTTGAAAGATCTTAAACTGTTTGGCAAGCAATAGTTTGACTCTAAAAACTATTTTTGGCTCTAATGCTACAACCAACAAAAATATATTCAAGAAGCCTAGTACTTCTATTCTTCCTAACAATGCCATAATAGATACATTTGTGGAAGTATGCGATAAACAAATCAGAGAAGCTTTGAATGTTGATACTTGTTCTAATGTTTTCTATAACTTAAGCAAAGCTGAACTAAGGGCTCTAGATGAGTTAAAAAGAATTAACTCTATCCAAATATGGCCTGCAAACAAAGGAGGGGGCATTGTCATCATTGATAAGGAGTTATATCTGCAACAAATGTACAATTTTCATATCTATATATATGTTTATATATATATATATATATATATATATATATATATATATGAACTTTTTGTACATATACATTTATTTATATAATATATACATTTTTTAATATCACCTTTTAAAGTCTATATGTCATTTATAATTAATATATATTTACATGTTGTTAGTTATTAGATGTATTGCACATTAGTTTGATTATGTCAGTGTATTCACTGTACTAATTTTATAAGTTATGAACGATTATCTTTAAACATGGTATCATTTTATAATTTTTGTTAACACTGTGCCCTTAAGGTTTAATTGACATGAATCACATGTCCTTGTCACTATTATATAATGAATGATGCATTTTTTGTAGATTGTCTGATGAAGGGGCATAGCCCTGAAATGCTCACCTGTGTTTAATTTGTTATTAATAAACTCCATAGCTGTGGTACAGCTGGTGTTTGCTTTGTTTTTTTTTTTTTTTATTTACTATGGAAGGTGTGCCTGCACACCATGCTCCCAGTCAACAGACTGGTGATGTCCCACACAGGCATGTGCCCAGCGCTGCTCATAGGAGGACCACTGGCCAACATGCCCATGTGGGACCAGGCACATCAGCTGGAGTCACCAGATGCATGTTTCGGGCTGTAATGGGGGCACAGGCACGTGCTGAATGGCACAACAGAGATGGTCTGAGGCTTCAGAGGGCTGTTGTCCATTCATTAACTGACAACATCCAGGCACTTGCAAATGCACCCCATCATCTTGCAGATGTTTTGGATAGATGATTGGGTGACATAGTGGGAGTCCTTGACCGTGGCATGTCAATCCTCGAGTGTGGACTGTCTGTGCTGGAACATCTGGTGGGAGTGAGACATCGGGCACATGGACGTAGGCCAGCTACATCACCTGTTGAAGGTCTATGTGATCATGCTACTGCACATGCACATTCCTATAGTGGTGGTAGCAGCAGCAGTGCTGCTGGTACTGTGCAGTCTACACCAGGACGCAGCAGGCAACATGCACATGGTCCTGGATGATCTCACAAGGGACACGATTGCAATGGACATGTGTCATTAGACTGTACCCAATCTGGACCTCTGCTTGGTAATGCCCATGCAACCCCTGGCAGGCGCAGTTCATGTGGCCATGGCCAGACACCGTGAACTGTGACACCTGCCTTGTACAGTTTGCAGCTGTCAATATTACCCCTGTGTAGGTCAGCCTCATTCCAGACCTGTGTGCATGCATACACACACACTGGAAACAAATGTAGAGCACCTCATCACACACACACACACACACATAACATCCACACACACACAATGATATCACAGGTCCTAACACACATGCATGATGTCATCCAATGGCACAGCCTAGGCCTCTGGCAAACATTATCACCCAGTACATATGATGATGCCTGTGCCACATCCCTGTCATCCACACCATCGGTGCAGGGACATGTTCATATGGTCTGATGCAGAGGGTGAACATACTAGGTAGACAATTGTAAGATTAATATTGTTGAGTAGTGTTGACAGGCAGCAGACGTAACATGTATTGCAGTTTTAGAATGCATTTTGTACGTCTGACAGCATGTATCATATGTAACAACACTAACAGCATGTTGATCCTGACGTTCTGCCTTCCTCTTTCAGGTGTAGTTGTATGTGCTGGGGGATGTTGGTGTATGCGGGAGTCCCATATGTACAAGTTGACTACCCACAGGTCAGTATGACAATACCTGCATGCACTTTGTAGCTTTCACATCACAATTATATTCTCCAATGTTTCAATTATGTTTACTGTTCTAATGATCCAAGAGTATGATAGCTGTGTAGTAAGCTACTGTGTTCAGAGCCATTGCATCCATAATGGGTGACATCACAGGTATAGTTACCTGGAGTGCGGAGTGAGTAAATGTGTGCTATGCTGGATGACAAGGGTGAAGGCCAGTGGAAATAGTGGCATCTCATTGGGGAGCAGTAATACCCACTGCCATGACAGCATGCAAACACAGACACACTCACACACACAGGGATTCCAGACACAGTAACACACACTCTGACACATGCACACAAACACACACACACACGCACACACGCACACACGCACACACACACACACACACACACACACACACACACACACACACACACACACACACACACAGTTGCCAGTGTTCGGATGTCAAGACCTGCCAATGTGCATATCATCATTATAGTACTACGCAATTACAAGATGCGTCACAGAGATTACACATGTGCAGGTAGTTGGAATAGCCTAAGATCGAGGACATAGACAGAGATACTACAGTACAGTGAGTGTATGAGGAGAGGGAGTCCATCAGTAGGCTATGCAACAGCAGGTCACACCCCAGGTGGTACATGTTAACAGGTGGCTAGTATGCCCATCTACGATTGATGTTATCAACAGAGATGCTACACTGCTTTGAGTGGATGGGGGAGGGGGCATTAACATTCCACTATGGTAACATACAGCCTCACTCCTGGAACTGGACAGTCATACACACGACAATCCATGCACACACACACACACACACACACACACACACACACACACACACACACACACACACACACACACACCGGCATTCACAAAGATATACACCTATGTCACACACATAGACACTTTACATGTGTGTGGTTTAACCACCTGCCTATGGCTTTATTTTTACAATTCACTCTGTACTGGTGTCACCAACAGTGTTCAGGAGTGTGATAACATGTGGGATGTATTCCCAAGCATACGTGACATATATGGACACACATCCACATGTTCCAGGTACACATGATGCGGATGACCCCATTGCACACACAACACTACCAGTCCCCCTATGGTTACCCCATGTACCATTATCATGATGATGATTTTGCACACAGCACCTTGCAGGAGTACTGTTCTTACATAATGATTGGACAGGAACTGTTGTGTTAATTTAAATAACATGCACATAGTGATGTATATGGACAATGTACAAATGTTTGCGTGCATGACTGGCACATGTCTGTCTGAGGGTTTCTTGATATTACATAGGACGACACCACTACATAATACAGGTGTTGCTGGTGTTTCCCTTTTCATTCCTTTGTAATGCTTTTTTGTCACCTGGGATGTTCCTGATATATATATATATATATATATATATATATATATATATATATATATATATATATATATATATATATATATATATATATATATATGTATGTATCTAAATGCTGGCCATAAACACTCATACATACATCTACATGATGGAATGCATTTCCTGTACTGTTGAATCAAGCACATGGCTATCTCATAATAGGTACTCAGCAGTACAGCACTATCACATCTGGTACAATGCTTACTGACTCTTTCCTATGACAACTGTGCTGATATATACACAATATATGCACAGGGGAGGTATTATTGTTACAGGTGTCATGGGGTTTGCCTTCGGTGTCACCCTTACAGCATTCGACATTGTCTGTCTTCCACTTCACTTAACAAAACCTGACCTTAGCAGGTACACAGGTTATTGTAGGACTCATTATAACACACCAGTGAGCTGTCCTCAGTAATCATTCATCTGCAAAGAAGATCCACCACTTAGTAGTCATGTCCAAATATCCATCCATACCTCATGTATGGCTTACTGTACATAGGGCATATCACCGTACACAGATGGCAATGTTGAGGCTGTTTTGCAACAGCATGTTGTACTAAGACAACAGTCACCTTCAGATGT